>NW_026562504.1:512500-705119 GCF_027474105.1 Poeciliopsis prolifica | reverse complement strand
CCCCCCCCCCCCACACACACACACACACACACACACACACACACACGAGCAAGCAGATGTGGTGCAAACATATGTTTATACACATACACACATATAAAGATGAAGGGTGGCAGCAGGCGGCCCGTGTGATGCTGCAGCAGATCGCAGCCTCCTGCGCCTCTGCATGCGGTGAAGCTCTGGCTCTGCTCCACTTTTGGAGAAGCTCCACATGTGGTCAGCTGCATGGCAGCGCCCTCGCTTCACGCTCCCAACATGACTCCGGCATGGACTGGTGCCATCTCCAGATCACATAAAGAAATGAAGAGAAAACTCTGCTGCTTCTCCCAATGGACCAGGGCCGGCCAGAGCCTTTTTGAGGCCCACAGCAGAGGTTAGTTAGGGGGCCCTCCACAGCAACAAGTCAACACCAGATGCTCGTTGCACCGATTAATCAGCCAGCTGGTTTACTTCCTTCATTTTGGGAGATCAGGGATCGACCACAGAGGGCATATTACCAAATAATTTACACAAGTAAAAGGAAAAAAGTGTTTGGTAAAAAGTTTACTCAAGTACTGAGTAATTGATCAAAACATAAATCATTTAATAGTTAAAAATTATATATCTATAATATCTATACAAGCTAGAATATAAAGTTAACTGGAAATGTTGGTATTTAAAGACCAAAATTCATATAAATAACAAAAACAACAAACTCAGGCCAAGAAAATGTTTCTAAATCAGTTTCTTTAAATAAAAACTTCTGACAGAAACTGCAGGATTTTCGGTGAAAATATTCGATCGGTCAGAAAAGAATCTATGCACAAGACGTTTTCTCATGTTGTAAGTGAAATAATTGTTTCTTCATCAGAACTGAGGAGTTATTGACTGAAAACGAGCTCCTGTATCTTACTGAAAAGTTACTTTTGTATTATTTTAAGTCTCCTATTATATAAACTAAACCCAAAAAATACTTTTTTGTGAGTTTTTGCTGTGTAAGCAGCTGGTTAGCTTGCATTGCCTTGGGCCGGCCTTGGCTGGACCTAATACTGTGATTTTTGAGCTGAAGCTCTACTTTCATGTTGTAACAGCTTGTAAGTTTCAGACGAAGAGCAAATTTGCAGATATTCTGAATTAAATATGATTGCTATAAAAGCGTCCAGTCAGTTGCGGATCTGTGGGTGCGTGCCGGTGCAGGATCCCGCCTCCCGGAGTTGATTCAGGAGCTGCAGAACCAAGCAGAGTCTGCTCAGTCGGACTTGCTGGGGAGTGCTCTGTGCTCTCCAGGCCTCTTTGAGCTCCTGGAGATAAAAGCAGCTGGCTCTACATCAAATCAATAAGCCCATCAATGGCAACATCTCCGGAAGATTAAAGAGAAACTCTGCGAGAGGCAGAGCTGGAGAAGGGGAGCTAATACGCTCCAAGACCTGGCCAATGGGACGGGATTTAATTGATGTGCAGAACAGAGGTGGTTCTGTTGGGTAACTTCTTATTTCGTTTTATTCTTCCATCAGGAGGAGTCTTGTTTGTCTCTGTGTCTCATTTACATACGTCAGTTATTTTTAATGGTTCTTGACATCCAGTTCCTCCATATCTGTAGATTAATAATTACTTCTTTGTAGTTTTTAAAAAACTGAAAAGTCTTCTACTACACTTTATTTGAACCATGAAAAAACATGGAGTCCTGCTGAAGAACATGTATAACGAATAGTTGTTAGTTTACCAAAAATTAACAGATTCTGTTGGGATTTTTGTAATACTGGGCGATACAAGGGATTCATATGAGTCAAAATCGATAACTATTGATATATTTTGTTCTGAAACTGGTGATGTGACCTTTCCTGTTTTATCCAGTTTTTTTATTTAAAAGCAGCTATGAGACACGGTGGAGAAACCTTAAACTGCTGCTGCGCAAGTAACTCAACTCATTGTTAGGTAACCAAAGCGTGAGTGAGTTGGTTGGTGCCACCCAGCCATCTTAGCTAGAGGCTTTCCTCTGCCTACATCCCCCAGAATGCCATGCGGTTCCTGATTAGAGTTCAGTTCTGGTTAGCAGTACTTTAGCAAGGCGCTTATAAAGGACATTAGAAAGAATCTGCAGCTTGTGTCAAAACCATTGGAACTGATAACTGAAAACCTAACAGAACTGATCAGAACCTCTGTCCAAAATAGAAAGTTGGGGGAACTCAAGTTGCAGCCACTAATACGCTTCATCCAGTATATGAAGAAAAAGCCCCTAAATGAGAGCAGCATGTGTGCAGGAAAAGTGAGGGAATGTAAAACGCTCTCTGAAATATTCTTTCATAGTGAGGAGGAGACCGCAGGATGGAGCCGGCGCTGATCTGGGCCGTGTGGTTGTGGGCCCGAGTTTGTACGCTCTCTATCTGAAGCCACATCAGAGGCCCAGGCCTTGTGTAATGTGATCTGGATGGGCAGAGGGGTCCCACACACACACGCACACACACACACACACACACACACACACACACACACACACACACACACACACACACGCACACACACACACACACACACACACACACACACACACACACACACAGCTGGACTCAAAGGGAACCGCCGCTGAGGTGCAGCGCCAGAGCAGCTGGTCAGCGATGGCTGCAGGAGGCTAACTGTAAAAATGCTAATTGACATTAGCTTTTCATTTTGAGTAGCTGTACTCCATCCATCCATCCATCCATCCATCCATCCATCCATCCATCCATCCATCATCCATCCATCCATCCATCCATCATCCATCCATCCATCCATCCATCCATCATCCATCCATCCATCCATCCATCCATCCATCCATCCATCCATCCATCCATCCATCGTTTCAGTTTTCCTTCTCTTTTCTTCTGGTCTGCTGTTTCTTCTCATCTCTCTCATTTTTTGCTTTCCCTCTAGTTTTCTCTCCCTCTCTCTTTCTGTCTGTCCCTCCTCTCATCCCTCGCTCCTTTTTGTCTTCTTTCTGCTTACTCCAAGCCTTGAACAAACAAGCAGGGGTGGTTTGCTGCTTCTATATATAATTCAGTCCCGTCAAAAGTACAGTGAGGATGTTTGTCGAACATGAAGTGAATCTCTGATTCCTACTGGGAGATCTTTCTCAGACGAGCATTTTCCAACTGAAACTGGGAGATTAAAGCCAATCTTCTGTCATCTACTGGTTGTGCTGGTGGGTTTTTAGCTAATAAGAAATGAACTTAATGAAATCACACAAAGTGTTGCAAACTTTAGATCTTAAATCAGCTAAAGACCAACCTAAAGAATATTTCTGAAATGCGTTTGGCTCTTTTTACGTTTACATTGTTTTGCACTTCAGGCCTCTTGTGACACTGATGCAGCTGTGTAAACAGTAACCGACTGCAGGCGTTATCCATCAGAGGAAAGCAGCCTAATCCCCTGAGAACCAGCCAAACCACTAGTGGTAACAACAACTTATGGTGATAAATGAGTGGCGAGGAAAACCCAAGCTGTATTTCCAGGTGTTTGGATCAAACTCAGGTTTACAGTTTTAAAATCCATTCCATATTTTCACCCTGAAACTGATGCTAACCTTACTTGACTTGCTCAGGTCAGCTGCAGCTCCGGGTCGCTGTTTATCTCATGTCATTTCAGAACGGAGTGCATGTGAAAAACTTATTACCTGGAAAAAAGTTTTAAGTGAAATAATCTGCCAGTGGATTTAGAACTTTTCCATCAATATTAAGGAATCATTTTCTTAAACAATCTCCTGTATCTTGCTGAAAAGAAGTTTTGTTTTATTTCAGGTGAACTGAGATATTTGCTCTCGAAAACTAGACAAAAACAGAGTTTTGTATTTTTGCAGTAATGCCTGATATTCTTAGGATAAAAGTGATATATTTTCTAGTGAAAGCTTCGTGCATCCTCCTGATTTTGTTGGCACGTTGTGCCGGGATGTTGAGATAAAAATGACGTGGCTTGTTTCCTTGCTGCTGCGCGGCGCGTGTTGAGGGGACCAGCCCCCAGCAGGGGGCCTGACATGGGAACGAAGGTAGAGAAGAGGTGGGGCTCTTCGCTCTTCCCCAGGAATCACCAACGCCGCTGGGGCAAAAGGAATTAATCAGAGAATACATTACAACATGAAAGGAGGGAAGACTCCCATCCAGCCAGCCTTCATTCGCCCTTGTCTCACTTTTGTTTTGTCTTTGAAACTTAGTTAATCAACAGGGGATTGTTAAAGTCACCTAAATAACAATCTAGGAAAGAAGAAATTATGAGAATATTGTGAAAAATTCTGATCTCTGGATTTTGTAATGACTTCAGATACAAGTTTTAATCAATTTAGATCTCCCTTAAAGAATTATAATACCAGAACATATTTTCTAAGCAGCTTTACAAGGAAGCTGTCACTATAAAACAAAGTTTAAAGTTGTTAAAGGTGACATTTAAACTGTTAGCATTGCTAAAACATCTGTCTCTGTGACAAGGCCATTAATATTTCCATATCCAGCACGTTTCATGAGCTTGAAACGCACAAGCACAAAGTTTAACCTCTTCAGCTCTGCTTTTATTAAATGAAAGACTTGCTCTCTCTTGCTTTCTTGCAGCCTGAATGAACTTCAGACATGCTGTGGAAAAGAGGTTTGTTTTCTCCAACATGTTTAGCCTTCCTGTTATCTCCTGTGGGTTTTTCTATTCTTCTTCTGACTTTAACATGTGCAGTAAAGATGCTTATTTAGGACTGGAAAACAAAAATCACAATGTTGTTTTTGCATATAAATCCTCCGATTTATGTCGGTGCTCTCCAAGCAGGAGACGGTTTCCGAATCCTCTTCTGGTTGTCTTGAAACAAGCAACCTGTAATCATGGTGTGAATGATTTGCTCCTCAGATTTATTGGCGTAGAAAAACACCTCGAGGCTTGTGAGCGTGTCTTCACGCTGAATTTGTCATCTGTTTGTTTGGGTTTGCATTTTTGGGTTCTTCATTGTAAAAGTTGTGACTGTCGTGTTGTTAGACCCAAACCACATTCCCACAACCAGAATGGAAGTGCCAAAAACTGAACTTTATGAAAAGGCCTCCAAAATAAAACTCCAGTCACAGCGTCCATTCATTGCAGCTGTAGAAGGAGATAAATGTGTTCGTCCATTCATGCTTTGGTCAACCTTGTAAAATACATACAGGATAAATATCAACCACTCCTGAATTTGATTCATCTAAATGAAGATTTTAATACTAAAACCTGAGAGATTTTGCAGAAACCTTTTGTTTGGAGTCTCAGTTGCTACAAATGAAGCTTAATAATTAAATTGAACTTCACAGTTTTATGGTTTGACAACTTTTAAAATGCTTATGTTTTTAAAATATCAATCCAAAGCAAAAGGTAGTTTACAGAACAGCAAATATTCCTGGGAATGAAAATGTATTTTCCGTTAATTCTTTCTTTGTAAGAGGGATGATTATTTGTTTTTTAATCTCTGCTATGTTCTTCCTGTGGTTTACACCAAACATTACAATTAAATCTCCTTCACACACATTATACAACAGACTCAGTGTTATTCCTTAAGACACAAACAGTGTCAAGTCAAACGCTTCAAACAGTTATAACGACACACAAACATTAAGACAAAATATGTCACCACACAAACAGAAATATAAAATCTGAATTAAAAACAAACATTCGAACATAAATTAGCCATTCCATCAATTCAATATTAATTCATTCTCTATTCTAGATTTTAGGGTTGTTTAAAGAGTTTAAAGTTTTGGGCTAAAAAAGTTTTTTACTGATTTCTTTGTGTTTGTTTTCTTTGAAAATAAAGTAAGGCATTGCACAAATTAAAATGTAAATTTGTGCAAAAATATTTTGCTTATTTTAAACTGCAAATCCTTTCATACTTATCTGCCATAAAGAGTATGTTTGCATGCAGATGAAACAGAATATTTCTGTTTGGGGTTCTAAAGCCATTCAGCAGCACCTGCAAGCCTCTTCTTTTACCCGGCCTTCAGTCCTTGCACAACACCGACGCCCCGGGATCCCAGCATTTGATACAAACATCAAAGCAGCAGATCCGACTGCAGAAAGCGCCGTGCTCATGAAGTCAAGGCTGACCCGCGGGCAGAGAGCATGCAAAATGGCAGAGCTTCCCATAACCTGTTGGTCTGCAACAAGCCGGGCGTCAGAAAGCACAACGCGTTAGAGCTGCAAGAGCATGGCTTCCTTTCCAGAGTGAAGTCATTGAAAATATACATTTTAGAACAAAATCTATTACTGGACACCACCCCTAAAACGTATCTTTTATTTTATGGCTCAATGTGAAATATCTCCTTAGTTTACTTCCTAGAGAAAACGTCTCAGTTCTCTTGAGATGAAACAAAAACTAACTTACAAACAGCATTTCAGCAAAATACAGGAACTTCATGTCAATAAATCATGAAACTTTTCGGCTCCATTTCAATCACAACGTGCAAAATGGCGCCCCGAGAACGGGGTTGCTGGGCAACGGGCCGGGGTTGCTGGGCAACGGGCCGGGGTTGCTGGGCAACGGGCCGGGGTTGCTGGGCAACGGGCCGGGGTTGCTGGGCAACGGGCCGGGGTTGCTGGGCAACGGGCCGGGGTTGCTGGGCAACGGGTCCAATCTGCCGGTGTAAAATCAGTTTCTCATCATATTGAGGAATTGGAGACTTGAGACACTCATATATTTTGCTAAATGAGTAAAATATATGTTAGTTTTGTCTTTTAAGTGTGCAGACATTCACTACAGACTTTTTACTTTGTACAAAAAATAATAATTTTACTTGCAAACAATAATGTGTTTCTGTTTTTAAGCAGAAATAAACGTTCATATTTTACTTTTTGCTGTTTTTAATGACACGTCTCAGCTGTAGCTTTTAGAGGTTTTACTGTTTCCATTGGTTGGAGCAAATAGTTGAAATTATTAACAAAATACAACATTGACTGCTGGCCATTTGAATTCACCACAGGAAAATCTTTTTAAATAGGATAATTTATATGTTTCCAGCTTCATGATATTTGATGCTGTAATCAAAGGAGCTGCTAAAACCTCATTAATATTTGTACATACTATTACTTTTCATAATAAATGAGCCATTAATGAACTTAAAAATGCAGCTGCATTGCCGAGCTGCAGGTTTATAAATGTACATTGTAAATATACAGCTTAATATATTAAGTTACTTAAAAAAAGAAAAATGACACTTTGACCATTAAGTGGATCTTATTCTGATCCACTCGTTAATTAAAGGATTAGTTTCTCCATAGGATATTATTTTTAAAATATTAAAAACAATGGTCTTGTCATTAAGTAAAAGGGAGATAACAGGAAGGAAAACCCAAAGTGGTTTAGTTGCTTCTGTAAATCTACATTCATCTAAGAAGAGAGGGAAAAAGTACTTTCACTGTGACCCGCCTGGCTGCCTTTCATGTGGTATTCGCTGGCGATATTTGTGTAATAAATACATACTGGCACACAGGAAGCGCGTCACTGCAGGGGTTTTTATTTCTCGACCTGCGGCGGCATTTCCCATTTCGAGCTTTGCTCTGGTATTTAAAGCTGAGCTGGCTAGTGAAAGCGATGCTCAGCAGCCATGCAGGAAAGGTTTCACAATGAGTGAGCGACAGACATTTGCTCCGTCATCTCGTTAACGGGGGAAGACGGGATCGCAGTCCGCCGGCGACCTTCCTGTTGCTCCCGCCGCCGTACAGTCGCAGGCAGGAGACTGAAAAAGAAAAAGGTCTTTGGGGTTTTTTTCTGCATCTTGATAATTGGATAAAATTTGGTGCCCAACCGCAGGCCGCAGATAAATCAGGTCAGATAAACACAGTTATTGAAGTTTGACATTTTGCACTCGGGAGGAAAAAAACTCCTGGTGTGAAAATAAATGCAAACTCTGACGCCTCTCTCTCCTTTGTGTCTGCCGAACAATGCTCTTATCAAACCACTTGGATTTTTTCCTCCTCTGCTAACTTTCTCCCACAAAGACAGACAAATATGGCTGCGGCGTCTATCTATTGTCTGAGCAGACCAAACCCTGGAGGATTTATGTCCTGTGCGGTCGCCTCGTTTCCTGCCCACTTCATGTGTCAATATTTTTGTTGCCGGCGATTACCGAGTGTCACAAACAAGTTGTTAATTGTGCAACGTTCTGGTGGAAATAAACAAGTACACCATTAATTAGCCGTCTTCAGGACCAATCATTAGAGGTCCCTTTCGCTGCCGCCGCAGTCTGGCAGAGAAAGTCTGTCTCCGTCGACTCATTAAGAGAGTGATAACTCATCTCTGAGCCATGGCACTGCTTGGATTTGATTCTTTTATTTTTTCTGCAGCCGGTTGAACCCGTGAGCCGGAGCCAGCTGCAGAGGTTTTCTCACGGCCTCATGAAATCGTTTCTGTAAATGGAGCAGATGCAGATGTCATTTTCTAAGGCTGACCAGAAAATTAGGTGAATAATGAATCTGAGGGAAGTTAAAGGGGTGAAGTCCGAACTCTGGCGGGATGGGACGCTAAAGTCCAGTAAAAACTGCATTAAAATGTTCAATCTGCTATCAAACTGTATAGACAAAATAAAAAACATTTCCAATTAAAAAACACTTGCTGCTAAATTATTGAATAAATCGACAAATGAGCTCAACGTACAGGCGACATTGTGGTATTATTGTAATAATAATAAAATTAAAAGTATAAGAAACTGTTTATTAGCTCCATGACTGAATCAAAAGCCACAAACACAAACACTGCTCTGGACAAATATAATGTGCTTATTTAGACCCCATTTGCTAAGCCTGCAATAAATCAATGAATCAATAGATTGTATCATAAATTAAAACAAATTGAATTATTTATTGGCCTGATTTATTGTTGCTCTCTTTCTACCAAAGACTGGATGACAAGTCCAGTGCTGTTGCTCAAAAAACTCCTAATTCATTATTTGTTGTTTCTGTTGTTTATTTATTTTGGATATTTAAAATATCTCCCAGAGTTAAAAGCTCATTAGATGTTATTGATCGTTGAGAATGTGTTCTTGTATTATTGTTCTGTTATTACCTTTATATTTCTTAAAATCTCTCAAAACAATATCATCATTTATTGCGATAACTTCCGAGACGATTTATTGTGACAGGCACATAAATAAAACCTGATTGTGTCACTAAGCTGCTAACAGTAACACATTTAATCATTTTTATTGATATTTATTGACACTCAATGAAAAAACTGTGAAGAAAATAGTGGAACAAACAATAGAGATGGTTTAAACATTGCTAATCGTGACAACAATAAATGTAACTTTTTATCTTGATAAGAAATTTATCACAATGAATGATAAATGATGCAATAAATGTTCACCCTGAGCAAAGACATTAATAGTTTTTAATCAGGTTATTGAGTGATCGGTTTCCTAGGAGATCGGTGATTGGCCGATTCTTGCATGTGAAGCTGATCTAATCGAAAATCAGCTGCTGTGCAGTGAGAGCTTTGACTGACTGATCGACCCACCAGCTCACATCCAAAGATAATTGGCATCGGCCAAAATCGGAATCAGCAGGTTTTTACAGATCGGTGAACTCAGTGCTGTATTCAACCACCAGATTTGTAAAAACTGCTATTCTACCCAAATAAAATCGCTTTATCTCTCTTTATTCCCTGATTAAGATGCTTTCTGAAGGTTGTAGTCGCAGATTCAGGAGAATAAAAAGCAGGAATCATCTACAAACATGTGATTTCAGTGAAGACTGCTTGGTTACTTGCAGAAATCCAGAAAGCATCTCGGTTAGCAGCCGCGGTCTGATTCATCATGGCCACGGCCCAGATGTTCCAGCTGTGTGGCGGACCAGGCCGTGTGTTCGTGCATGGGCGGATCTTTGCATACATGCACTCATGCATGTATATGAGGATTACTGTGTGTGTGTGTGCGTGTGTGTAATTGGGAGTAGCGGGCGGGCTTGTTGAGGTGGGGGCAGTGGAGTGGGGGTGTTTGCTCCTTTTTTTAAACATAGCTGCATTGTTATGGCTGCTGCAGCTTTGATGTTACCAAACCTCCAACTTAGAGGCTCTCATTTTCGGCTCCTGACTCTGGAAAAGGCAATGACTTCCAGATTGGGGGACCGAGTCACGGCCGAGGCGGGACGGGCTGTGGGGGGTCCGGTGGATGCATCGAGGAGGAACGGGCCAAATACGTTCAATCTGAACAAAAAGAAGTCACTTTTAGGCTTTAGAGACAAACTAACTGCTGGAGGTTTGATTTGACTGAGACCTGTTATGATGTTGCTGGACGATAAATTGTCTCAGACGTTATCGCAATAAACGATAATATTGTTGTTTAGAGACCATTTCCAACGTGTATAATGGCAACAAAGCAAGAACACACTCTGAAATATCAATAAACTTTAAATTCTACTAAATATTTAAACACTGAGAATGGAAGACATTTCAAATACCTCAAATAAACAAGCAAAACAAATAAAATCAATTATGAAGTCTCTGTAAACAAAATTATCCTTCAAAAAGGTTTAGTTGAGACCAAAACACCAAACTGAACATTTTTATCATCAGTTTTTAGCAGAAAAACAATAAATGGTGCAAATAAAAATGATTGAGTTTTTAAATTTATTATTTCTCTGGATTGATCTGATTATTATTTATTTATTTACTTTTACATTATCGAACAAAATGATTCTTTTAAATAAAACCAAAGCAAATAGTAAAGTATATTTACTCGTTCAATAAACTTATTTTTACATCTCGGTTCTTATTTTCTTTCTTCGTATTTTCTATTTATTTATAACTGGTATGGTTCATTCATGACCGCATGCGTTATGAGCAAACATGCTTTTCACATGTTACAGTTCTTAAATCAGTGCAGTAATATTGGACAATAATGTCTAAAATAATAACAGTGATGATTTCTCATATTCATAAATGCTGTTTTAAACAGTTTTATGTCAAGTTTTAAGTAGGAAGGTGCTAGTTAAATATTTACATTTCTACTTGAAGAAAGCTGAAGAGATTTTCTTTTCTGTTTTCTTCCTCAGAGCCAAACATCAGTCATAAATGTTCATTAGTCAAAAAGATGTTTCAGGATTATTCTGCCATGTCTTCATGCTTTCACTGTAAAAGCAACAACGTTCCTGATGGAGGAAGTTTGTTTACAGGTTCATCAAACTTAAGTGGCGACTGGGAGAGGATTTTCCAGGAGGTCATGGAAACGCATGCTGTCATTTCCCTAATAAGCAGCTTCTGCCTCATTTATACATCCTGCTTAATAATTTTCTTCCTTCTTTTGCTTTGTGTGTCTGGTTCGGTGTTTTTCTGCTCACTCTCTCATTGCAGGTGTGTGTGGGGGAATTTTACCACACATGAGACTCAAACGTGTTTTTCTTCACTCATAAAGACAAAACCATCTGTAAACATAAAAGCATGAATTTATTTCAGCTTTAATATGAATTATTATTTAGAAAAGATATGTAATATTAAAAAAAAACAATAACATAAATGTATCTTAAAATTACTTTCATTTATTTAAATTGTTGCATTTAATATTTTCAAGTGTTTCGTATCAAATCACTATAATTAAGATGACTAGGATTTTTTTCTAAGATGCTGTGTAAAAAATGCTTAAAATGCATAAAATCATTTAAGTTTCTGCAGCTGAACCAAGCTACACCCTTTTGATCCACTTTTATTCCTCCTTAGAAAGGAAATATTGTAAGATCCTGGACTTAATTATTTTTATTTATTTTATTCTGTTTACTTTCTCACATTCCCAGAGCAAGGAGGCGTAAAGGCACAATAAAAATGGAAAAGAAAGAAAGTTAAATAAATACTTGAAAAATTAAACAAAAAAAACATAAGAAATGATTATAAAAACTTGTTCTTCCCTAGTCCACTCCTCTAGACTAGTGGCAGCAGCAATTGGCAAACACCTGATGGAATTGTGCCTCATCATAGGAACATCATAGGACAGTTGTAAACGGGATAGTGGAGGAGCATTGTTATGAAGACGAGATGAAAGCAGAGAGTAGAAGCTTCTTAAAGAGACAGAGGCCCAATTTCAAGGTGTGCAAATTCAAATTTTGTCATGATATTTCTGGAAAATACATAATTTTGAAAACTTTTAAATTACTGGAATTCCCATTCAAAACGCTTTTATTTATCTCGTTTAGAGACGGATTTCCACTGAGAGTGACGGTGAATCAGCCATTGTTAGCATCGTTTGTTATTGCCGCTTTGCCACAAGGATGATTGAAAGAAGCTGTAAATGAGTGTTTTAATGTTGCAATAGCGTAAAATGTAAGATTAAAGACTCAAAAGCACAGAGGCAGGAGAAAGGATGCTTTAATTTCCTCTTCAAATATTGAAAGAGACTGATCTACTAAGAGTGCCATTTGGAAACTAAAGAATACATTAAAGGCGTTTTATCAGCATAAGGTCCGCTAAATTAAAGTGTGCGCTCGTTCGGAAACGAGCGACTGCCGGCGTTATTTTGCTTGCATGTCTTAAAAACACGTGTGTGCGCGCTCGGGTCAAGGTGGAGGGCTGTGATTACAAACAAGTGATGTCTGAGATCCCATTAACTCCTGTATTCAGCCGCAGATTTCTGTTCAAATAGAGAGAAGATAAAAGGCAGAAACAATATCCTGATGAATCAAAGGCCTTTCAAGCTAAATGAGACTACAGAGACATGGAGGAACACGTTTATGATTTCCTGACGCACTTTAAAAGGTGTTGATATATAATTGTAATTTTTAAAGTAAGTGCTTCTTTGAAGTAATTAAATCTTTGATGTCATCAACAAATAGGAGCCTCATTATGCAGCGCTGCTGCCGTTGGCGTCTGATCGGGACGTTCTTTGTCAGTTTGGTTGCTTGATGTTGGCAGAAACGTCGTCCAGATTGTCCCACCAGCTCTACGGAGCGCCGTGAAGACGAAATGAGGGGAGATGGCGCGACCCGCAGCAAAGCAAACAGAAATGAAAGCAGAACGAAGGAACGCAGAGAGCGCTGCGCTGCTGTTGGTGCAGGCAGCGTGTGCAGCAGGCCCGTTGGACGCTCTGATCCTGTTCCCACAGAGAACATTGTGACCTTAAGGTGTAAACAGCTGCAAGGTTAGCGCATTTGTGTTGCACCAATCGTATGCATAAGATTCAGAGAGAAATACAAGAATAAATGTGAGGAAAATGATGCCAAGGACAAGAAATTTTGGGAAAATAACAAAAATTAAGCATCACATTAAATGCATGGTCCGTTTTAACATTGTAAAAAAGTTTTTGTCCTGATTGAAAGGAGTGTTTCTCTGGTTTGATTTCAAACACGACCAACAAGTCTGAAATGTCTTCAGACTCAAGATTATGCATCGACGAATTCTGGAAATGTCTTAAGGTTATTGATTAACCAAAAGACTTTAATTGGCTGTTAAAATCTAAATGTGAGTCTTTGAAGTTTTCATATTCTTTGGTTTTTAGCCTCATTGAGTCTCAATCAACATTCAGTCCAGACATAAACAATGACAAGCAGTGCTGATAACTTGAATTGAGCTAATCAATAGAAACACAACACAGTATGTGGTTTGATAAATGTTAATAAAACCAATCCATAGAGGGCGGCGGCCATTTTTACTGACCTCAACAGTTTTACTGATATGTTTTCTATCAGTAAAACCCCCTGCGGTCGGATTCAATGCGTTGTTCTTGTGATGTCACACTTCCAAGAACTTTGTAGTTGACAGCCATCTTGGTACGTTTTGGTCATTTTGTTGACATTGGTCAAGAGTGTCCAGATACTGTCTTTTTGTGGTTTATCTGTGCTTTGCACTCGCCTACCAAGATGGCAGCGATTCCTTCTGGTCAGACTTGCACAGATATTATGAACAAATCGAGCATCAAGACCTGTGTGAACAGAACTGCTGATTCATCTGAGTAACATGATGGACAGACTTACTCAGTCACTTTGAGCCTGCATAAAGTCGCGCATCATCAGCATTTGCTAAAAGATGTTCCAGTAACCCATAATCTGAGCAGGGCGATCGTATAGATGTTGAATAAAATGGTTGTGAGAATTATGCCCTGAGGAACCCCCACCAGCTTAGAAACAATCAGGCCAACTTTAAATTCTTTGACATAAAGTTTTAGATGCAATGCCATTTTTAAATGTGACTTACTGTATGAAATGTAGCATCAAAGCAAATGTTTTCCTTGTCAGAATGAGTGAAAACTGCCTTTTCAAGGGTTAATGGCAGAAATGTTCTGAGATTTACTCATTACTGAGGAATCTGGTGAGTTCTTTGCTAAATACGTGAAGTTTCAGACATTTGACTGGATTTTCTATTGATTTGTTCCGTGAATTTCTGCCCTGGTGATTTATGTCAGCCTTGCAGGGTGGGTAATTCATCTGCTGTAAATTAAAGGGCTGCTGAACCAGTTCTCATCTCTTTATGAGTGTGCGCCTGAAGATAGGTGTAAATTTTCACTTATCATCTAAGAAACTGCAGGTTTATGATTCATAGGGAGTGCAAGTGTTATTCAGTGTGTGTGTGTGTGTGTGTGTGTGTGTGTGTGTCCCACGTGCATGTCAGCACTAGTCTATTGTACCAAAAGTAATTATGTGTAAGTTATGTGTGTAGTGGGGGGTTGAAAAAGGGGAATTTTTTTCTTAAACACAGAGGGGTTGATAATTACGGGTTAAATGAGTGAGCTCAGTCAGGTCTGAGTGTGTGTGTTTAAAAAAAAAAAGGAAGGCACAGCGAAAGCCACTTCAAGGCGGACTAATTACCCCGAGGAAGAGAGGAAACATAAATGGACGATTTGTGGCTATAATGTTACAGCAAAACGTCTTGAGCGACCTCAGCACGTGAAGCCGAGCCACAGCAGATGTGTGTGTGCAACACGCATCCTTCCTGCAGCACATGCTCAGAAGTCAAGAAATTCACGCACTTTCATATTCTGTGGTCGTGTCTGTGAAATACTGATGCTGCTATCTAATCTTCAGATCATGTGAGTTCATGTAAAGTTTTTGTCAACTGCTTCTGCTTGATTTTAATGTCATGAAACATTTACTGTCACATTTACCGTCTGCTGATGCAAACTGTGCAGTTTTTGGGATTTTCCCTGCTAAATGTCAGTTATTCTGCAAAAAAAAAAAAAAAAAAACATTATTTATTCTTTCCTGGATAGAATACTGTAAGTAAATGCAAATAAAGTATGTCAGGTGTTTAAACAAGAGGAAATTAAGTTATTTAGACAAATCAAGAGCTGCTAATGAGCGGCTAGCCGCAGCTAACAGCAGTTAGCATTTGTAAAGTTAAACAAAACTAAAGTGCAAAACATTAAAAATGCTAAAATAAATTTCAAAACAGAAACAAATTACTCATGAAAAACTACATATGAATACATTCTTGTAAAAGATATGATAAAATATAAAACTTGTAAAGAAAACACAACTTACGGCACCATCAGAGGCGACAACCGGAAACGGGAGGAGCTAGTTACCGGTTGTTATGATAACCCACCAACTTAACAAAATGTCTGGAGAAACGACTTTTTATTATCGCCTGTCATGATGTCGCTGGGTCCATAAAGTAATTGTGATAAACGATAATGTCTTTGTTTCGAGACCATTTTTAAGTAAAATACACATCTTAAATATTAATAAACTTTAAGTTATAGTTAACATTTAACTCTGTATCTGGAAGACATTTTAAATATCCATGGAAAATAAACAAACATATAAAGAAAAGCAGAGACTTTTATCATCCAGTTTTTGGAAGAAAGTAAAAAACAATAAATCATGCAGATGGAAATGATTGAGTTTTACTTTATTTATCATGTGATTAATTGATGTATTGCTTATTGTAACAACCGTAACTGCAGAACAGAGTAGTACTGCAACTTTAACCCCTCCTTCTGTCTTATTAATGAAGTCATAATCTCCCGTTTTGAGCTTCTCCTTTTACGGCGCAGAGAAACTTTGTGATGAACCAGCTCTTTCTGCCAGGATCTCTACATCTTCTCAAAACTCTGAGATTTCTTTTTCATGTCTTCAGATCATTAAGAATGCAGCCCATCTTATCAGGCCCCCGTGCTACCTGCTGCTCCGTCTCACACACCCGGCACAAGAGCCGGCACGTTTTGTTTTCACGTGTCTCAACATTAAACCGGCTCGGCGGTTTGATCTCTCCAGCCGCTCGTCGTGTGGCATACACAAGAGGGTCCGTCTCTGTTTGCGAGTTTGGTCAGAGTAAGACTTTAAGATGCTGATGGATAGTGTGTGTGTGTGTGTTAATGTGGGTGCAGTGTGTGGAAGCTCTGCCTTTAAGTGATAAGGTATTCACTTTGTAACTCAGCAGGAGGCCCAGCAGGTTGCACCAAGATCTGCCGCTCTGTAGTGCTGCTTAATGCAAATGGACCCACATCCGTCCATCTCCGATTATAGAAGACGTTTTCAGAGAAATGTTCATGTGGATCAAAAAATCCTCGTCTTTTCTGAGTGTCACCTCGTTATTCACGTGAAACATGCATGTTTCTAACAATGAGCCAAGCATGCAGACACACTCGCACCGCTAAGTTGGTATGATTCTGCGCCAGAGCGGCCTGGACGCCTCCAACCCTGCAAACCGCTGCGATATCGGATGTCGGCCACCATGCCGAGAGCATTAGCAGCAACCAGAACTCACATAACTTATTGAGAGCCATTTGTAAACAGAAACATGAAAGCAAACTGGCTCGCACGCAGCCTCACTTGATCATCAAAGGCTTATCGATCGGACGGTCCTCCTCCTGCTCCGTTTCTCCTCCTTCCATGCTCCCCTGGAAACAAGCGAGAGCAAAGTGCAGCCCATTTGGGTTTTTTCCAAGGCATGTTTAAAATATCCAGGCTTTTCCTTTTGTCCCATGTATCAGGGTAGAAGTGTGTGATTTCTGCCTGTTGTTTGAAGTTTCAGGTTTTGGTTGTTCTGTGTTGTTTTTGTGGTTGTGAAATTGAGATTTAAGCCTTTTCATGTCTGATGCTTCTTGCATTCATTTCAAGGAAATGTTGCACATGCGTCGCATTACACTGATGAAATTACGTTTCCCTTTACATCAGTTTTGTCCTTTGATTTACCTCAGCTTCAAAACAGTTAATTGTTGCTTGAGCGAAAAGTGACTGTTGACTCCTTGTTTTTATGATTGTAAGAAGAATAAACCCATTTCATATTATTATTGAAATCCGGAAATTTCACACATGTGGACGAAGCTGAAGGGTAAAAAGACGAATCTTTTTCTTTCCATCCATAAAACTGTTAACTAAATCAAACCTGGAGATGAAGCTGTTATTAATTCAGTGCAACGTGGCACAGCAGAGGGTAGATATTGCAGAAAACTGTTGAAAAATAAGTCAAGACCACTTTTTTCTCGTTCTGTGGACTCGTTGCCATAACAACCAAAGAAAATGCAGACATTTGGAAATGCAACACAAAAAACTAAAACCAGAATATTCAGTCTGAAACAGTTTCATGTTTTCAGGCTCCATGTTTATGTCCTGATTATTAATTAGTGATCACTGAGGTAGATTAGCTAACACTGCTATCAGCTAGGCTAACACAGCTGATAGACTAGCTAATGCTGCTATTAGCTAATGCTGCTATTAGCTAATGCTGCTATTAGCTAAGCTAACACAGCGGTGGTAGATTAGCTAATTTAAACTCCTACTGTATTGATGACCTGTTAGAGTTGGTGTTTAGGTCAACTCTTTAAAGTTTTATCAACTGAACCAAAACACACAAAATCCTGCAGAACATCTAAATGTGAAGGTTTTCATAGTCAAGCTAGCATAACTGACCTACTTCCCTCTTCATTGCTATTTTTTGTTTACATTTTTTTCTGACCTTGTTATCTAGTTGTCAAAGTGTTGACAACTAGTAGCAAAGTACTGTATCCATCTTTTTTTATATTTAAGATGTAGCACATGAAGTTGACAACTTGATAGCTAAAACTGATGCTAGTCATTGTTAGCAAGCAGCGCTTGTGTGTGACATCACGCTGCAACAGGACTTTAGCTAAATATTCAGAAATGAAACAATTTATGTAGATTTTTGAATAATTATCACCATTTTGATGATTTTACTAAATCCAACTTAATGTGTTTTATGTGGCTGTGTTTCCGTCAACAGTCCAACAAAGTGTCTGTGGTTCAGCAATCCCACGGGATGCACCCGCTGACGTCCCTGCTGCCCTACAGCAACGACCACTTCAGCCCCAGTCCTCCTCACCTGCCCACAGACATGAGCCAGAAGACAGGTGAGAACACACACACACACACACACACACGCACCCACACACACTCAACAGAAGATAATGCTTTCAAAAAATGCATTCAACCAGCTGCCTCTGGAGTTTTCTCCGAACTCATTCTGACTAGCGAAGCGTCGCTCGGAGAAAAATGGAGCGCAGTAATTTACCAACAACCGACGTAAACGGCTCGTTTGAAAGATAAATAATAAACAGATTTATAAACACGAAAACAATATGGACAATACGTTGGGTATATCTTGTAAAACAAAGCAATAATCAGCATAGCTGGGTGGAAGTAATGTGGGGAATGTAGATAAAAATGATCAACCTGAAACATGTAGGAAATGTTAGCTTTTGATCAATATTTCAAATTAAAATATTAATTATATTAATTAACAATAATTAATATTTTATGATTTAGATTTTAAAACATAAAGTCTAAAACGAATCTGAAAATTGTTTTAGATTTTATGTTTTAAATCTAAAACGATTTACAGAAACCCGACTACTTTCCTTATTTCATTTAGTTTATATTTGAACTGGTAAAAATAAGAAAAAGTTTTTGCAGTTATGTTTGAATTTTAAAAAGAAAAAAACTAAATTTGCTGTGAGTTTCTTTTAACTTGACATTTGGCCCCCATGCCATAAAGTCTGGACATCCGTTCTGTTTGTGTTGTTAACAAATTATTCATCACATCTGCTGGAAAGATCGCACATATTCCAACGCTGTCATTTTACCAGATGTGGACACACACACACAGTGTAAGATAACACATTGATTGTCTCCATACACCTCTCTCTCACACACACACACACACACACACACACACACACACACACACACACACCACACACACACACACACACACACACACACACACACACACATTGTGTGAAGTGGCAGCACCATCTCTAAGCCTGACAATCCCACAGCGGCTCTGAAGTGGCCTGCTCCTCTGAAGGGACTGCCAACCACACACACACACAGGCTAAGATGGAAACAATTAGGGTGACAATCGTAGAAACCATCACAGCAGCTCACACACGGATCTCCTTAGCAAGCGCTGCACTCTGGAAGACATTTCGTCGCTGCTGGAGCTTCAGCCTGAACTGATGCTGTTTTTAATGGTTTTAATGTATTTAGATCAATTTCTTTCAGATCTTTAGGTTCAATTTGACAGTTTTCCTGAAGTCAATGCACACTGCAAAACACAAAATCATTTTGGTTTAGTTTCAGGAGCAAATAGTAATAATTGCCCATATTTGTGGCTGAAAAGTTGCCTGTAATTTAGTTTTGTGTTATTTCAAGTGAACTCAGATATTTGCTCTACAAACTAGACAAAAATACCTGGTAAGATTTAGTGTTTTTACAGTGATGTGATGGAATCCTGCTGTTATAAATTGCCTTTATGTGATTTAATGTTTGCTGATTCTATTTATTATTGCTGGTAAAAAACCACAAGTGTGTCCTAAGGCTTTGTGTTTTTGCAGTGCATCCTGTGAGGATTAACCTCCACATCCACTATTTATTCTACTTCTGTCACACAGAATAGAATAAATCCAATACGTACATCTAAAAGTTACTTCCTGCGAGTGAGTAGGAAAAAGAAAGCCATGTTGGCACCGGATCGACTGTTGGTTCATTTCCAGTGAAATGAAACTAAAAATAACTTTTATGATTGGTGTTTATTTGTTTCTGTGCTGTGGTTGTTAATGAAGTGCAGGAACCACACTGCTGATGACAGGCGCTTACGGACGGCCTGAGCACGCACTTGTTGGCATTTTATGAAAATTAAAACTTTTGGAGGATCAACAAAAATGCTGAACGTTTAGGGAAATGTGTGATACCAATGTGAGAAATTTAACATTTTGAAAATAAATTATCTTAATGGAAACACACAATTAAAGGAAACTCCCTAAAATGTGATGTTTTTGGGAGTTTTATTAAAAAATAAACTGTTTTATTTTGCAGAACTGCAATGGAAACCACTTTTTCATATCATGAGTCACATGTTCACAACTGGATAATACCACTGCTAGAAACTACGAAAAAGACAACAGGAAGTGGTTGTTTTAATGATTTACTGCATGAACAAACTTATTTTAACTGCTTTCTTTATTTAATGGAAACACAACTTTTGCAACATTTTCCAACATTAGCAGAATATTGGTAAAGTTTGATGATATTAAATAGATTCCATAATTTCTTTCACTGAATGAATTTTTACCATCCAGGGCAGTCAGAGTTGCAAAGATAACATGAAACATTTTTTATGTTACAATCAAAAATGTGAAGTGGATGGAAAACAAATTCTGCTGGATGATAAATTGCCACAGATAGATAACATGCATTATGAAGTCTTTCTACACAAAATAACTCTTCAAAAATATGAATTAATCATCAGAATGGAAATTAAGTTCATTTTAAATTATTGTACAATTAATTGATTAATTGCTTTTTGCAAATAGGCTTAATTCAAAATATACATAGGTTTCCAAAGACATTTTCCCATGTTATATAAATATTAAGGGATTATTGACTTCAAACAAAATCATATTTCCTGCTGAAACGTTTCTTGAAAGTTAGTTTTGTCTTATTTCTACTAAGATATTTGCTCTAGAATCTGAACTAAAAACATCTGGTTAGATTTTGTTTTTGCAGTGCACACATTTCAGTTCTACTTATTGAAATCTGTGAATCATTTTACCTCCATTTCACACTTTTATCGTATGTGAAGAAGCAACAATAACATCTGCAGCTCACTAACAGGGAGCTGATTGTCAGAAGAATGGCAGCTTTGTCCTGCGTTGCTCCAGTTTAAACTGCGGTAATCTTCCGCCTTCTCCGGCTGGAAATCCCCGTTTTCCTCCAAACACTCGCTCCGTGTCTGGTCTAGACTCTGTTTCTGTGTGTGTGTGTGTGTTTTGTAAGCGATGGTGGATCCGTGACTCAGTTCTTAATGACAGACTGAGACACCTGCTTCTACCTCACACATCCACCAACACCTGGCCGCTCCCACCGCTCAGCGTTTTACGCTCATCTTACCTCATACCTGTCAGCTGATCGCCTCACCTGTGAGGTCATTTCTTCCAACACACCTTTACCTTTCTACTTGGGCTCAGCCAGGATTGAAACCAGGAGAGGATGACTTGATTTGGAATAATTAAAGGTTCACTACTATTCTTCCATGAACAAGCTATAGCAGGGATGTCTAACTTGCGGCCCGGGCCATTTGCAGCCCTCGATGTGATTTTGGGTGGCCCTCATTCACAATTTAAGACCGCTTGAATTGGTTTCAAATGTAATTATTTTAATAGTGACATGAACAACATGCTGTGATTTCGACCTGAGCAAAATTCAGCGAGTGAGTCATAAAGTGTAGACAGAAGACGATCAACCTGAAACACTTAGGAAATTGCTTGTTATTGTATTTTATACAGAAATCTGATTGATTAGTTTGTAGATAAAAACAAAAATGTTGCCATTAATTTTCTAACTTTGTGTAGTAGACACCATTTGAAATTGATAGCTAACATGCTAGTGCTATTGTTTTAGCAAATGTTAGCATTTCACCTCATGATTAGCAGCTGCTAGCATAACACAATGTTAGCTACCTTTAGTTGGGCTGCAATTCTGGACTCTTACTTTTATTTTATAACAGAATATTTTTTATTCCTGCTGCTCATAACGTCCACACATGTTTAGTAAAACAGTTCTGGTGTGGTTGGGCCACATCATGATGATGATGATGATGATGTAAATACTGAATCAAAGCTATAATATGCATCGTGTGGCCAGTGACAGATTTGTTTCTAAATTCCTCTGAAAGTCACCAGTTTGTCTTCGTTTTAACTTCCTTTATTGTTCGTTAGGATCTCGTCTTATTCTCAGTGTGCGGCTTGCTTCCTGTGCTATTTCCATTTCCACCCACTGTCTGTTTTCAGCCATGCATCATCTAACTCCCTTTGTGACATTTTTACTAAACTCGCCCCACTTTTCCCATCGACGGCCCCTATTATCACCTTAAATTCATCTATCAGAAATCTGTGGTCATGCTTCTGAAATTAGGCACAATTATTGTTTCATTATACTTTGCAAAACTATATTGACTTACGTAAATAATTCGTTTCAGTGTCTATTTATTACTGATTTATCTTCAGCCCCAGAAGGCGCGAAGTCAGAGGAACGTCTTCTATAATGTAAACAAACTATTGCTGTGCATAAAATGTTTCTGTCACTCGATTAAAAGATTTAATCTGATTATTTTACACTGTAGCTGTGATTTATCACTATGTCTAATATCTGTCAGAGTTGTTGTTTAGGTTGATTTTTTCAAAGTCAAGCTAGCATAACTGAGCTACTTTGCTGTTTCTTTTCAATTAAAACTTTTTCTGAACTTGTTATCTGGTGGTGTTGATAATTGACATGACGCCACGTCCGCCCCATGCTGATCCTGCCCCAATCGTCTCAGGGGATTTCTCAGCGACCGTCACTTATCCAGAGGAGCTGACCTCTGACAGGACTGACAGTGTTCATCATCGCAAACACGCTGCGGTCAGAGAGATTTTGAGGAAAACAATGGATAATTACGACTCGAGTTTTCAGTGGGGAACGTACAACCCCGACAGCCGTCAGCCAGAACGTGCAGAGGGTGGAAAGCAATTTATTACATTTCCAAAACCAAAAGGAGTCTGGAATAACACAAGAAATGGGTCCTGGCCTGCAGCCCACCTCCCGTCCATCTCGTTATTCAGCATGAAGGTGACCGGTAGTGAACATCCCCATTTCTTCTGAATGCGTTTATATTCCAACAGTAGCTGTAAAGCGTAACCTGCAGTGACTGCTGTCTGGACATTTAAACACCGTTTCATGCCACTGTTTATTTCTAAGCATTTTCCTGAAGAAACTTTGAACCTGCAAAGTGCGTCCAACGGCGTTCACTCTCACATCCATCCAGACTTTCTCCCTCATCGTTTTTCCCTTTGGGCTTTGTCGTTTGTTTCTCCCTTATTTCCCGCCAATAACCTTCCAGATCTGATGTAGGACGAGTTACAGAACCTGCCTCACTGTTTGTAGCAGTGGTGCCCAAAGTGGGTTCTGGTGGGCCAGCATCCTGCATGTTTCAGTGACAACCTCCTCAGTTGCTTCTTCCAGGTTCTGTGAAATTTTCCTCGCCTCACTGCAGAGTTCATGCTGATCTCCTGACAGGTTGCTTTTGACACCATTTGACCCAGCTGGTCCTTTCTGCAGCCACGATTGATTCAAAGCGCTGACATCTTCTCACTCGATCATGTAGCATCACTTTGTGCCGATGTTTGGCTATGACTGTTGGTCGGACAACAGATTAGAAAATACAAAGTGAAAAAGCAGAAGTGAAACACGTCTGTGTTTGCTGTAGAGACCTGAATGTGTTAGCAAAAGTGTGAACAACTTTATAAGACTGCAGGTGCATTTGGGGGTATTTTCAGATTCACTCATTTCTGTAACTTGTTATGAAAATCAAAGAAAGGACCACAGGTGACAATTTGGTTCAACTAAAAACTACACAAACCTCACTCTTCTCTATAAACAATCTGTTTATGATTCTGCACAAACACAAAATGTTTCGTTTTTGTCACTTTTAGCAAGTGTCAAGGCTGCTATTGTCACTGTTGTTGGTGCTCCTTTTCCCATGCAGTTTTTCCTTCCACTTAACTTTCTAAGCAATATGTTCAGACACAGCACTTTGTGAACAGCTGGCTTCATTTCCAGTGATTCTATGACTAACCGTCTTATTGCGGGTTTCTGCAGCTTGTTGTTTATCCAGACAATCAATATTA
The DNA here is from genome assembly GCF_027474105.1 of Poeciliopsis prolifica. Lineage (NCBI taxonomy): Eukaryota > Metazoa > Chordata > Actinopteri > Cyprinodontiformes > Poeciliidae > Poeciliopsis > Poeciliopsis prolifica. The sequence goes on along the minus strand of NW_026562504.1, from coordinate 681,075 downwards.
TTAATATATGACGAATTTAACTGTAGGCTTCATTGAAAAAATCAAAAATAAAAGCTTGAAAAAATGTAATATATATACTTCGTATGAGTTTTATATTTATTGAAACTTAACTTAAATTTTAAAAAACTAATTTTTAATAGAAAATGTATTATACTTTTGGGAATGTCCATGTTGGTTGGTTTTCTCTTACTTTTGTCTGATGGGAAACACTGACCAAATAAAACTATCAATAGGCAATACATATAAAAATTAGGTTAATTAATCGATTGTTGAAATAATCGTCAACTGATTTAGTAATTGATCAACAACTAATTGGAGTATTCAGAGGCAACATATTCAGGTCAATAATTAATCCCAAACTGCACAAAAAATATACATTTTCATCTAAAATTTAAAAAACATCGTTTGCAAATATGTTTTAGCTAAAACTCTTTAAGTGGCATTTTTAGCATCACTTGTATCAGATGTACTAAAGGAATATTATTGCAATTTGAGTATTAAGTAATTAATAAAGTTTATTTGAATTTTTTAATGTATTGTATGTGTCAAATTTTATCTGATTAATTTAATCGTTAAATATATAACAAGTTAGTTAAACATTCAAAAAGGATCCTTGTGTGTTTACTTTCACTTTTCAAATTAAAAGCAGGAGTGGGATTCATTTCACTTAAAAACAAAAAAGTGAGAAGTGAAACGGCCGATTACAAATGAAAACAGATGAAAAGTTTGTTTCAGCGCTACACTGTAAAACACTTGTATTATTACTGTGAGTTTCGCTCTGCGCTCTCAGTAAAAGTAACTTTTTAAAGTCCCGCCTTACAGTAAGAGCCGCGCCGCGTCGCTGCTTCATGTGACGAGTCATTTAAAGGCGCAGACGCTGCAGCGCTTTCACTCTCAGTGGTTAGAACCACCGCAGCGCATTATCGGCACTGCGATACTATTTTCAGCTCCTCTCGTTTTAACACGCACGCGTTCTGATGGCGGCCCGGTTTGACTCAAAACAGCCACCTTTGATTTGGTTCCCCAGACGCCGACACCGAGGCCGTGAGATAGTTGCACTTGTTTGGGTACGAGATCGCATATTTAAGAAAAAGGGGCATTCCAAAGAAAACTGCCCCATTACTGCTGCTAATTTCCCCTCTGGTTTCCCAACAGCAGCCGGTGACAACGAGGGACAAACATAACTTACAGAAAGCGGCCTGACGTTTCCGCCGGCGAAATTCAGCTTTGGGATTTCAGTTATGATGCTGGCGAGCGAGATACTCGTGTAAAGTTTAAAGTTCATTGCCTCAATATCTGGATAACTTCCGGTGATGCATCACAAGCAGAGGAGGCTTCAACATCCACTCACTCAATAACAGTAAAACGTCCAGAAATGACTAAAAGGAGCAAAACTCAAGTTATCAATCATTTAACATTGTGAAATTACATCATCAGACGGTCCAACATATAAATGTTAATAGAAATGTTGATATTTAATTCATATAAGTAACAAAGAATAACAAAATCAGGCAAAATTATTGTTTTCCAAATCAGTTTCTTTCAATAAAAAACTTGGAAAAACTTGAGAAACTTTAACAGAAGCTGCAGGTTTGAGTCTGTTTCTGGTTTCGGGTTGAAACAGGTTTGATTTCCATCCAGTGGGAAGAAAATCCAGAAATTTGACTCGATAAGAGCAGAAATACTTCAAAATTACTCAAGTTAAACGTAAACATTCAGCATAATAAATACATTTCTTCAAAAAAGTTCCTCAAGCAAATGTAACTAATTACATCCAACTTTCATCACAACACTGCAAAAACACCAAACCTCACCAAATAATTTGGTTCTGGTTTCTAAAGGCAATAAGATGAAACTGACATACGAATAACTTTTTGACAAAAAATGTGAGCTTTTCTTCTAAATAATTCTGAATATTGATGAAAAAGTTCTAGTTCTATTTGCAGATTATTTTATTGATAATAAGACATTTTCACATGCTATAAGTGAAATAATATAAGCACTTTAAGAAACAATTAACTTAAAATAAGCTCTTATATCTTTCTGAAAAGTTACTTGTAATTGTGTTTTGTCATATTTTGTAACATTGTAGCTTTATTACTACAGTATTTAAACTTTTTTCTGATATTACAGTCATTCTTTCAATATTGCAACTTTATTCTCATATTATTGACTTTTTCTTGCAATATTTCAGCTCTGGTGGTATTTTCCAGCTCCATTGTCGTATTTGTGTTGGTCGGAGACCAAAAAGCCGAGTTTCTGTGTCCAGACAAACTAAATTAGCAAGAAAGGTTTGATAAAGTGGAGGTGAGGCAGAGCAGAGGTTAGCTTAATGTAAGGGGAAGATAATGAAGAAGATGAGAGAGGAACCAAACGAGCCGCGCTCTGTAATGAAGGAGGAGAGGTCAAAGGTAACGTAGGGGTGAGCTGGATGCTGGGCGATCGGGGGATTAATGGCGGCCGGATCGGAGCAGTGAGACGGGTCGGGTCGGCTGACTCAGTCACATTCCTGTCATGCAGATTTATTGCAGCTCGGGGTCCTGGGACAGGCCCGGAGCCGCGGCCAAATTACAGTCATCTGCAGCATTCCTCTGCTGCAAACACAGGTTAGCAGCACGGCCGCGCTAAGTGCTAGGTGCCGCCTGTTGACAAATGACTTCCTTTGAAGGGCACAAAGACGGAGGGAGACGCTCGGAGGGAGACGCTCGGAGGGAGACGCTCGGAGGGAGACGCTCGGAGAGAGACGCTCGGAGAGAGGCGGCCTGTTTACCGGGCGAGGGCACAGAGTCGCTCAGTCTGCGTTTTCTTTTGTTGGCGCGCAGCTCTGCCATAACTACAGATGAAGAGTCTGTGTTTGTTTGCATGTTTGGGTGTGTTTGTACAACGTGGGCACAGACACCGCAGCTCCCAGCGGAGGGTCCCCCCCACATGCACCCGGACACACAGAGCGACGCATCGTGACCTTTGATTGGAAGGTCAATCATGGCAGCACTTAAAGATGACCTGCGGTCTACAAAATCATGCCCATCTTAGTTTATTACACAAAATCATCCTTAGGGGACGAGGTCTGTGCAGTTGTACTGATTCAGGATTAACTATTTTAGAAATGTTTGAAAAGCATTAGGAGAGCCTCCTGCACAACCAACCAGAATTCAGCAAATGGTTTCTGGATGGCAAATCAACCACAAAACAACAAAACACTGCAAAGAACACAAAATCTGACCAGTTTTTTTTTTTTTTGTTTGTTTTGTTTAGTTTCTAGTACAAATATCTTAATACACTTAAAGCTTCAATTTAACTTGTCAGTGAGATTTAGGATTTACTTACAACAAAATGTTTCCTCCATGTCACAAGTGACATAATCCACCAGGTGAACTGAATCCTTTTCATCAGTACTCAGGAATTCCTTAATAAAACAAGACAAAACTTGGTAGGATTTTGTGTGTTTGCAGTGTGTTCATTAACAAAATTATTCTTGGATAGTTCAAGAATGAAATATCTCCGTTCATTTAAAAATGTTTGACAAGTATCAGTAGAGCCTCCTGCACAACCAATAGGAATTCAGCATCTGTTTCTGGATGGCAAATCAGCAAATCACTGGTGTTTTCCAGCAGCCGTTGTACAGAGCACACAGCGCTACAACCAGGTGACCAAATGTGCTGGAGCTCAGCTTGGGTTGCTAGGTAACAGCCCCGCTTTTGGGGCTGTTTGCCAAAAAGCGGTTTGGTGGTTTTTGGAAGCAGTTGAGATGGAAATGGAAGTAGAAAACATTCAGCATGTGAATTTCTCCTTTAGCAGCGCTGGTTGAGTCGTTTCCGCTGTTTTATGGCGGCCTGAGGGACTCTGTGTGACGGTTTCTGTTTTTCCCCAGGCGTTCACAGGCACCAATCCCAGGACCTCTCGGGGTACTACTCCCTTCCTCCAGGTGGCGTTGGCCAGATCACTCCCTCCATGAGCTGGTGAGCCGCACACATTGGTTTCATAACTCGTTCCATGTTTAAATAAAAATGCCAAAAACTTTTCTCAGGTTTATTTGGCAGAAATGTGCAGATTTCCTCTGTTTTTTCTGAGGTTTCTGGTAACATAAACCAGTAAACAATGGGATGAAATGAAACTTTTAGACATTTTTCTGCGGTTAGGAATGTTTTTTTAAAAAGAACAAACAGTAGACGTGGTTGCAGCGGATGACAGTCAACATCCTGACGACACTCAACATAAATGAAAACAGAAATCACATGACGTCTTTCAGCCCAGAGGAATTAACTCGCTGAAAAGCAAATAAAGCAGCAACTCTTTTTGTAGAAATGTTTATTTTCTATTCGCTTACGGAGAAACGATTGTCAAAGTTAACTGACTAGCATGAAGAATTTACATTTTTGGGTCAAGATGAACATTCTGAAAATGTCCATTTTATCTCCTAGATCTGAAACTATTTTAAAAGTTTTCTCCATTTCCACATTATCTGTTTATTTTTTATTAGATATCAAACTAGTTTACCCTTAAAGTTGAAGATCTATTTCATCCCTGACAGACTATTCTTCAGCTTCATTTTTTTTCCTCTAAATGAGATTTTGAAAAATTGTAAAACAGCCCAGAGATTTAAAACCTGTAATTCAGAAATCATCTGACTTGTTTCTTTCCTTCCTGCTGTTTTTCTTTTTTTGCATTTTAGTAAATTAAACTTTTTCAAGTAAATGTACAACTATATAACATATTTTTGGGTGATTTTGCCCTAATGAAACCTTGGAATGGAGCAGAAACAGACTCAGTTTTAACCAAGTGATGGACCAGTTTTACCCTAATATGTGAATTTTCCATCCTTTTCTAGCTGCAGTTGATTTCCAGCAAAATGGAAACTTTAAACCAAAATCTGGTTTTTTTTCTGTTGTTGCATTTTCCTGAAACTGCTCGGAAAGAAGCTGAAAACAGACACATCTGCTCCATGTCTCCTCATTTTAATGTCACGCAGCGTGATTGTGGATCTATAATGTCAGGCTGCTGCAGAGTTATGGATCAACACTAATCCGTTTAGAGCAAACCTCCAGAATCTCAAATCCTCTCTGGAATAGTTAAAGTATTGCATCAAATGTCAAGAAGATTTAAGAAGAAAGTTGTTTTTTCTCTTTAAATGTGTGATTACATGTATTTATTGTGTTTCTGTAAGTCAATATTTGTCCCCAACATTTCTACAAGCATTTTATCTCCTTCAGAGAAAGGACGCTTCACTGTGGATTTGTCATGAGTGTTATTAGCAGATAATCTCCTTTACTCCAGATTATCTGCTTGTTTTAGGTCCTTGTAGTGTAGATCTTTTGTTGAAGGAGGAGGAGAGCTGAAATGTCATTTTTCTGTCGTGTTGACAATCAGTCTGGGACTTCAGAGAAAACCCGATCGCCTGCTGGCTTATTGCTTCTGTTCATCTCACACCATGAAGATTTGTTGTTTGTTTTCATCCTTTTTTCCAGAATGCAGCTTTATGTTTGAACACAAAAGTTTGATGGAGTATAACTGGAACTGAAAGCTAACTTTAAACTGAAATCCCTGGAAATTCAAAGAACTGCAGGCGCGTTTGCATAAACTACCAAACATCAGCTGCAAAAGTCTTCATGCCTGTTTAACATGTTTATATTTTGTCACCTTTCAAATGCATCAATTTCAATTTTTGTGAAAAAAACAGCTTACTGCATATCTTTCAACTGAGACAGCAAACACAAAAAATGCTCTCGGAAAACTTATTTAAAGTGTCACTTATATCAGCACACAGTGATCATATTCTCAAACTTTTATTTATTGATCTTCTTTTGGAACAAGAAATAGGAAAGGTAGTAAAAATAATTTTAAATAAACTTTTTTTAACATCATTAATAGAAATTTATGAAAAGAACCAAACTATTTTATCTTAACAGGAAATGTTTGTGATAAATGCTCGACTCTACAACAAACACAAACTTCATTTTGTTTTTATGTGATTAAAATAAAAATAATATAGACTCTTTTATTTTAATTCTCCTAAAATAAAATCTGGTTCATTCAGAAGGTTCATATTTAATAGAGTTCATGTGAGTTTAATTCAGCTTTCTGTGGAGAACTGTGAGGTTTGCTGGTGAACCAGCAGGCAGATCAGGAAGGTACAAGCAGAGTCACATTGTAAAAAAAAATACAATCTTAGCAGGTAGTTTTGGTTTAGTTTCTAGAACAAAATCTTAGTCTGATTGAAATAAGAAAAATCTAACTTAAAAGTAATTTTTCAGCTTGTTTCACTCATTATCAATTGAAAACCTACCAAAATGGCCGCCCACTTTAACCGTCAGGGTGGGTCGTCTCAGCCAAGAGGCCTCTGGTAACAAATAGAGAAAAGCCATAATTTAAACAATTCAGTTTGAAACAAGAAGACAAACAAATGAGTCCGGATCTGGACTTGTTATCTTCTAAAGGTTTAAAATCAGGTACAAACTTCATGTCAGGTACAAACATGAGCTACTAAAACAGGCTTTCATAGTAAAATGAGGAGAATAAATGCATCGTTTCTGCCTTCATGAATACATAAAACAAAAGCCGATCATTAGAAACCGCAAAATGCTGAGGAGGACAAGCAAATGCAACGTGATTTACTGAACCTGAACCAGATTGCTCTATCATTTAAAGAATATGAAAACAAAATAATCAAAAATAAATTAAAAATATGCTCCAGCATTGCAGATCTTGAGCTACAGGATTACCAGATAATTCCCCGTCCCTTTATTTGAACAGATGTCTGTATTGCACAAGTTAATTATTGCTGACATCCAATTAGTTCGAAAACATCCCGACTAAATCTAAATATTACTTCATAAAACTGAACACACCAGAAAACCATCATGGTGGTGGCAGAGTTATGCTGTGGGAATGCTTTTTGTTTATTCTTTTTTTAGTTCATCAAATGAAAGCCTGTTGAAATGCATTAAAGTGAGACAAAATGTATAAAAGTTCAAAGGGTGCTGACATTTTCTGGAATATTTATAAATGTTTTCGGTTGACAAAGCTGCAAATCCGTGTTAAAATATTGGTTATTAAAGCCGTTTTCTGACCTGAGGAGATGAAAAGTGGAAGTGCCTGATGATGATGATGGTGATGATAGATAAGAGATGTGGATTGAAGAAGGGATCAAGCAGCTGAAGAGGGGAAGATCTGGGGAGATTGCTGTTTGCTGCATATCAAAGCCCGTCTCTCCCCTCGATCTCCCACTGGGATCACGAAGCAGCTACGTCACAGCAGATCCACTCTGCTTTTACAGAAATATGTTTCATTCAAGTCTGATGTGTACTCTTTCATTATACGTTATTTATAGACTATTATTAATTAATTATAGTTTTAGTTACATGAAACTATAATTAAGAATCATTAAGAAATTACCCAAGTTTACAAATTAAAATATTCTTATAACAGAAAATGTTTGATGCAATAGAAAATATTCATTTTTGGGATTTTTTTTTAAAATGTGGTTTTATGTTAAATAGGAAGAACTTTTCCTCAAAAGCAGACTTTGGTGTTTTTAATTAATTTATTAAACATGGACAAAAATCCTGTTTTATAGCTCAGACTTTATTTCCTAATTCAATGGTTTTAGAAACTATTTTTGAGCGGGACAAAGTTTGGACGCCCCTGAGTTTTAGCGGTGTAGTTTGGCCGCCGTCCAGCAGAGGGCGCCACCGGTCATGTTGGCGGTATCACTGAACGGTACAGAAATGTGGTCCAAGCAGAGTCCAGTTTGAAATGAAAAATGTTTATTATGCGGTTCTGTTTAGAAATATAAACACTCAATAAGTTATCAGATTAATGTCGCTCATTTTAATGGCGGCGCTGAAATGACTGACGCGCTCCGAAGGTCTGGATATGACAGAAGCGATGCAGAAACATTGTAGCGTGGCGGGTTTCCTGACAGCCTGATACAGGATCCAGTCAGTGTAAATGGCTCAAACTGTAACGTGTGAAGCTAAACGCAGCTCCTGCTGCCGTGTCTCCTTGCTGTGCGCGGCAGGCAGAGCCAGCCGGTCTACCCGGCACTGCCCCCTTGTGGATTCAGGCAGCCCTACTCCTCCGGTCTCCCCAGCGCATCGTCCTACTCCAGGTACCGCATCCTGCTGCTGGACCGGCCCAGGACAAACCGGCTCCTGTTTACAGCACATCACCAAAAACCAAACCAATACATCTGAGCAGAGCAGGACGGGTCCAGACTGTCAGCGGTGTGCTGTAAACGGGACGGGCCCTTCAAACCGAGCCAAGCCAAGCTAATCGCTGCTCAAACTTCATGAAAAGTTATTCTGCTGCTTTTAGGCTCTGTGCACTGCAAAAAACACAACATATTCCCAACTATTTCTGGTCTAAGTTCTGGTGAAAATATCTTGGTGGACAAACCAAACTCACAAGCTTTACAGTTCTTTTAATTCCTTAATATTGAGGCAAAACTTCTGGTTCCATTGGTAGATTACTTCTTATTATAAGTGAAATAATCTAATCAAACTAGAACCTTTTCATCAATATTAAGGAATTATTTACTTAATACAAGTATATCTTGCTGAAGAGTGACTTGTAAGTTAGTTTAGCCTTATTTCAAGCATTTGCAGTAGAAAACAGACCAAAAATACTTTAGATTTGTGTTTTTTCAGTGTGTTTTTATGTGTCTGTTGCTCTATATAGCTACACATTTAACATGCTTTATGGTTAAAATTTTGCACAAACCTGTTCACATATCTTTGCACAGCATATGAAGTTGCTTTTTTTTAAAATGGGTTTGTTTTTAGACATGCATAAATGAATATTTTTAAAGCTCATATAACAACATTATAAACTGCTTTGTTCATAAAATCCTTGGTCAAATATTTCTATTTCCAAACTCCATAACAACTCAAACCAGCAACACTCTCATCGTTGTGAAGCTGCTTCACGCCGTCTAGATGTTTTCTCTTTCGGTGTTGTTTTGATTCAATGGCAGCTGTTTCCCTTTCACACCAAATATTAGAGAAGAAATATATATATCTGCATAGTCTAATGTTAACAGTCTGTAAAACAAGTCTTCACCTTTCAGCTGCTTTCTTTTGAAAAACAATACTTGTGCGCCCTCTAGTGGTGACAAACTACAGTATAATATATCATTATTTAACACACTATTATATTTTGACATAAAATATTATATTTAATGACAAAAGAAGCTGTTAAAAGTTGCTTTTTGATTACTTTAGACACAACAAATTTAAATGACTGTTTTTGTATGATAGAAAACCTAACTCTGACGTTAGATGGTGCTTTTTCTGCTTTCACTGCTTGGCCAGAAGTGCCTTTTGCTTCAGCGCTCTCTGTTCTCTCTGCCTGTAAGTCGATGCATTGCTCCAAACCTCCCAGGTTTGAGTCACTTCTCACTGTTTTTCTTCGTTTTGCTTCAACCCCTCCAGGTTCCCTCACTCTTTGATGCTCGGACCGTCGGGCGTGCATCCAACAGGGATCCCCCATCCGGCTATAGTGCCCTCTTCGGGCAAGCAGGAGCATGATCAGTACGACAGAGGCATGTACATGTAAGTCAGTCCGACTTCCTTCATCACAACTGTTTCATTAATTCAATAGATTAGCTCATTTTAACACCTGCTGAACTGATATTGTGTTTTGTGTTTAGGTCGCCATTTTTCAACTGAACCGAAACACCCAGAATTCTGTAGCACATCTACATGTTAAAGTTCTCATAGTCAAGCTAGCATAACTGACTCTCTCGCTATGTTTTTATTTAAGCTTTCTCCTGTCGTATTTAGTTGTCATAGTGTTGACAATTAGTAGCAAAGCTCTATTTGTTTTATATATCAGGCGTACATTTAAGATTTAGCGCGCTATGTGGAAAACATAACAGCTAAACCAATGCTAGCCACTGTTAGCAAGCAGCTTTTTGCCTCCCAGCAGGAAGCCGGGGGCGGGATCTTGTTCGTGTGACGTTGCTATGTGTTTATAAAACTCTCAGTACATCTAGAAAAGCGAACAATAAAAACATTTTAAAAAGAAATAACTAACCAACAGAAACAATCTAGAAACCAAACCCTCATTAGTGATTAAGTTTCTTTTTGTTTCTTGTTTTTTAAAGTTTTGACTGTTTCTGATATAAATCTTAATTTTCAGTGCTGTTTATGTTCTCGCTCCTTCAGGAAGCCGCAGGTGGAGGTCAAGCGGGAGAAGGAGCCTAAGAAACCCGTCATCAAGAAGCCGCTGAACGCCTTCATGCTCTACATGAAGGAAATGAGGGCAAAGGTCATCGCCGAGTGCACGTTAAAGGAGAGCGCCGCTATCAATCAGATTCTGGGACGAAGGGTGAGTGACACAAATATAAACTCATCATTTAGTTATATCTGCTTGAACATTTTAACCTCTGACCCCCTTTGCAAACCACAGAAAAGCTGCAAATGTAGCAACTTGAATGTTTTCTATTAACTTTCATTATTAACACAAACATGTAGCATAAATCGTACCATCAGATTGAAACTGAGCATGAATTTTGTTGCCTGAAAATTTAATTATTAGATATATTATGATGGAAATTACCAGATAATAAAAAAAATTAACACAATCTTTTCTTTTAATGATTAGAAAATATGTAGTATTTTATATTAATATGAATCAAATTTCATTTTATTTTCAGAGTCGGTCCTTTTGGTTATTTTCTTGTCAGAAACTTTTCTGTTTGCTGTTGCTATGCTAGCTTTAGGAGCAAAGCAGTCAGTCTGAAAATGAGAAATAAATTATTAACTCATGTTTTATTTTAAAAATGATTGGAAAAAAATATGAAAAATTTATAGGATTAAATTCTTTATTATTTTTGCATGTTTTTTCTCTTCTTCTCTCCATCTGTCCGAGGCCCCACAGCGCCCCCTGGCGGCCCCACTGCTCCATAAGCACATTGATACTTATGAACATGCATTTGTTTTTGGGATTTTTATTAATATTCTAACAGTCATTGCAAATGTTTTTCTTTTTTGGAGAAACAGGTTGCAAGTTGTTAATTTTTTAAGCAGATTATTCTGTTGTGGCTCAGTAAATATAATCCTGACCTGAATTTGTTGCCAGTGGCACGCTCTGACCCGGAGGAGCAGGCCAAGTACTACGAGTTGGCCCGGAAAGAGAGACAGCTCCACATGCAGCTCTACCCGACCTGGTCTGCGAGAGACAACTACGTAAGTTATCTTGCTCTGTTCCTCCCCCCTCCCCAACCTGTTTCCATCTAACTCTCTGGCTCAGAGTGAACGTATTCAACCCAAGGAGCTGATTAAGAAAAACATAAACAGGAAAGAGTTGCAGCCCCTCCTTTCTGCTGTGCAGAAATCATGAATTTTGTTTCTGGGTTTGCGGTCGGAGAAATAGACGTCAACGTGTTGCCGTGGTTACAGCAACAGTGGAGTAAACAACAATTAAATTCAGAAATCAGTGAATACTTTTATTTTTTCTGTGCTTTAAATTCACTAATACGTATTAGTTTCTTTTTATCAGTTTAATCTAGCGGTATTGTTCTTGTACGACTCTGGTCTGAAACGTGACGAATGTTCAGCAGGTAATAAAAGCAGGTTTCAGTTTCCCTAATCTAATCTGGATTAAAGGATTAAAACAAAACTAACTGATGGAAAATGTTGGAGTCAAACCTGAAAATGTGAATATCTGAAACATATTAACTTGTCTTGAAATTTGTTTATATTTAAACTATGTATTTTATCTGTGGTTTATTTTTTATTATTTATTCAGCTGATTGATTGTTTTGGTTTTTATTCTGAGCTGCAGATGATTGCAGTTTCCTTCAAGATGTAGGAAATGGATATTTGCTATTTTTTAAGCCTTTTAAGAACTTTTTTTTTAACTGTGGTTCTTAATTTTAGTTTGTTTTGGTTTAAATTTCAACCAAAGCATAAAACTGTCATCAAATGAGTCTCCTTCAAGTTTGCGTATTTTTATGCTTCAATAATGAGAATCTTTTAAAAACTAGAGCAAAATGTGAAATTCTCTCAAATTTTCTATAAACTTTTCTTTTTCAAACTGAAATAATAAAAAAAAAACAAACAGCAAAACGTTTGTTCTTCCAATTTTATTTAACTATTAAATAAACTGAGTTTCGATTCTCAGTTAATTTTCTTTTGCCTATCAACTTTATTTAAATGGAATTGATTTTCTATTTTACACTTGAATAAGTAAATCACATCAGATGTTTGTAAAATGAAAGCGCTCCACGTTCAGCTCCATGTCTGACATGATTCTCTGAATTGTATTGACGCCTCTGCCTGTAAACCCACAGTGAATCGCTGTACAGATGGCCGGTGTGAGGTGCATGCTGGTCTCTTTGACAGTTCAATGTTTTGGGGTTTTGCTGAATCTGGGCTGCTGTGTGCCTCTGACTTCTCAGTTTGCTGTTGAACTCTTGCAGGAGGCGGGCCTTAGCGGGGTCGCAGGGGAAAAGAGTAAAGCTGATTGGGTAGGGACTCGTCTAATGGTGGATTTATACCTCTGTGGTGTGGGGTAAAAAATAAAAACATAAAAATAAAGTGTTTGAGAAGCTGCATGAAAGCGGGAGGGGGCTGTGGGTATTTCTGTGCAGCTTGCATGCACCCTCCTGAGAGACGTTTGAAGCATGTAAACGCGGACAGGCCCTCCGGTCGGTAAGATGTGGATGCATTTCAAATCTCTTTATCTACTAAAACTCTCCATCACACAGAGGTATAAATCAGCTGTCTTTTTCCAACTAACAGAGAGCAGGGCTGCATGGCTGGCCTCGCTGCATCCGTTTATTTATCATTTCAAACCTTACAACCGCTTCATTAGGTTATTAATTACTTTATTATCCGTCCTTCTGTTTTGCTTTGTTTGAGAAAAACACATTTTGACGTATTTCTGCTGCACTTTGGCCAATTTCTTCACGTCACCTTCCAAAGAGTCAGACTTTCTTGCAATATTTTAATGTAATCTTAACGTTTAGTCTTGAAGGTATCGTTTCTTTGCACCTGAAAATAAATCTCTTTATCAAAACTCGTAAGAAATAAGGAAGAAAATGTTCTCTTGTTCACTGAGTTTTAACTGGACAATAGTTTCTGATCCCAAAGATTCAGTGTGGAAATGATCCTGTTTGGTTTTCTGTTAGGTGTAACATTTATTTTTATTGCTTTGTTTCTGCAGATCAAAATTGTTTCATAATAAAATAAAATTATAATAATCCAAAACAATCCCTCCACCCTAAGTAGCTCCACCAAAAAACATAAAATAAATGAGGAAATGCTTGTTAATCCAAAGAAAAACCAGCCTGAAACAGTTTGAAGAACGATCAGCATTAAGGGAATCAGGAATGGCAAAAAACCCAAAAACTTTTTGCACATTTACATTCCTCCAGTTTAGTTTCTACAAAACAACCAAGTGCTTAAAAAAAAATAACGGCCATTAGCAAAAAGTCCATGTTTTTTTGGTGTGTAGAAAACGAGCCGTTTCAAAATAAAGTTACAAATTATCAGGCAGTACGCTGTTACCTAGCAACCCCAGAAGAGTTCTGTCCGTTACCTAGCAACCCCAGAAGAGTTCTGTCCGTTACCTAGCAACCCCAGAAGAGTTCTGTCCGTTACCTAGCAACCCCAGAAGAGTTCCGTCCGTTACCTAGCAACGTAAACTGAGCTCCAGCATGTTTGGCCAGCTGGTTTTCCTGCTGTATGTCCTGAACAATGGCTGCTGGAAAAAACAAGTTTTGCTCCTGACTGCATCCAGAAACTGCTTGTTGTGCAGGAGGCTCCACTAATTATTTTCAAAGATGCACAGCTGTATCGTAGTGTGTCTGTTTGCAGCCATTTTCACATGCGAGTGTAAACGTTGAGTTGGGGGCGTGGCCAGCAGCAGCTTGACTGAAATCTCATTATCCAACAAGCTTAAAGTTAAAACATTGTCAGAAAGTCTGTCTGAATGAAACGAAGGGCACAAGAAAATCCATTTTCCCACCAAAACAAACAAATCATTTAATGTGAAAAATCCTCTGTGTGTGTGCGCGTGTGTGTGTGTGTGTGGGGGAGGAGGGGCGAGTGCGTGTGTGTGTGGGTGTGTGTGTGTGTGTGTGTGTGTTGCTGCAGCATAACTCCATATGTTTGGAGAAACCCCCGTCTGTGAGCAGAACAGGAAGAGAAGCTCCACACGTGTAAAGGGTTTCTCCTGCAAGTCACAGAACATGCTAGAAACCTTCACACACACCCACGCACACGCATGGAGACACACACACACACGCAGACACACACACACAGCAGGGGCTCCATTTGCAGGATGACTTGTTGTAAACCACACAGACGGCGCAGAGCGAGGCGGCGCAGCGTAGGCGGTAGATTCCTCTCCCCACATCCTTCATCTCAGCCTGGGTTCATCAGCAGCAGAAGAAAGCGCTCTCATGTTTACCTCAACACACACCAACACTCCAGAAACAGTGAAAGAAATGTCAAGTTTGTCTTTTCTGAGTGATCTGAAATGAAAAAGGATTTTATAGAAGACGTCTGCTCTTTTTAGCACTGGTGGAAACTGAAGGTTGTGCTGCATGAATCTCGGTTCTAGTGACTGAAGCAGTAGAAGCTTTTGTTTCTCTTTCTTGCTTTAGTTTCTGGTTGCTGGTTGTAGCTTTTAACTTTTCATGTTTGAGTTTTTGTTTGCATTTTCTACACTTCACAAAGTTTCCTTTTTTTAATAAACTATAAACTGCCTTGCAAACGTACTAATACTCCTACCGAAAACCAACTTTAGTGTTTTATATTTGGATTTTACGTAACGGACCAACACAGAATGGAAGTGAAAGGAAAACGATGAATTTATTTGACACCTTATCAGTGGATGTATCCATCTGCTCATGATGCTCTGAACTCATCACAGCGGTGGCGGCAGCATCATGATGTGGAGGAGCCTGTCTTCAGCAGAGCCAAAAAGAAACACAGAGCTAAAAAATAACTCTTTTTCAGGTTTGTGTTCACAACAAATTAGGATTATTATGAAATTACTTTTCTTCTGCTTTGTGTTGGTCTTTCACATTAAATCCCACAATAAAACATCGTGGTTGGACAGAATATAAGTGTAGGGGGTTTCTTTGGTTGTTCTCATCATGTTTTAATCTGTTGTCTGTGTTAGATACCCGAGTTAAGTTTCCCGCCCTCCTTCATTTCAGTTCACTGCAAAAACACAAAGTTTTACCAAGAATTTTTGCTCTAATTTCTCGTGCAGATATCTTGAAAAAAAGACAAAACTAACTTACAAGGAACTTTTAGCAACACATTCGAGGTAAAGTCAGTCATTTCTGACTATTGATGAAAAAGTTCAACTGGCAGATTATTGAACTAATAATGTGACATTTTTCCTTTTTTATCAGTGAAATAATCTGCCAGTTGAACCTTTTCACCAACATTAACGAATTAATGTTGATTCCAAACAAACTCATGTTTGTCACTGAATGGTTGTTTGTTGGCTAGTTTTGCAAAGTTTCTGCACTGGAAATTAAACCAAAATGACTTGATAATATTTTGTTTTTGCCCTTCAACTGAAAGTCACTTTTTGTTTTTATTTTAAGTAATAAATGTTTCATGCTTTTTGTTTGTGACCACTGTCGGGTTCTGTAAACTTTAGATGACCTTTATTGCTTTCATTTCTTCAAAATTATGATTTTCCGGATAACAACAATCAACATTTTCATAATTTAAGTTGAATTATTTCAGATTATCATGACCTGCATTTAAAAAGAAATTATATCTTTAAAATCTCAACAGTAAAACAAATATTTCAAACTGTTTCATGAACTTTGAAGGGAGCATTTGTTTAAAATGGTTCATTGGATATTAATACTTTTGCAAGGTTATATATACTGAAAATATTTGATCATGTTATGCACAGAGGAATCAGACTGTACACTGCAAAAACACAAAATGTTACCAACTGGTTCTGTTTCTAATGCTGGTATCTTTGGACACTTGAAACGAGACAAAACTAACTTATGAATCATTTTTCAGCTTGTTAGATTATTTCACTTCACTTAATAGACATAAAAAATGTCTCGTTATAAATTAAATAATCTGCCAACAGAACATTTTCATCAACATTAGAGAATTATTGACATAAAAAAAAACTCGTTTTGCTGAAAAGTGATCTGAAGTTAGTTTTGTCTTATTTCAAGTGAACGGAGTCGTGTGTTCTAGAAGCTAGACCAACATTTCTCAGCAATCCTTTGCGTTTTTGCAGTGTATGTTGTTACTGTTGTGTCTAAAATAAACTAAATTAACTTGATAAATGTTTTGTTTGTGTTTGTCCCACAGGGAAAGAAGAAAAGGAGAAAACGGGAGAAGCAGCAGGACTCCAACACAGGTAAACATCTCTGCATAAACTTTGCAGGCACAACGAGCAGAAACGTTGTGCTGCGTTGGTGCTGCGTTGGTGCTGCAGCTCACGGTGTGAGGCAGGAAGTGTCTCTAACGTCAAACCACCCACCCACTCTGCTTTCCATGCAACCTGAATTAGGAAAGTGTAAGTCCAGGAGTGTGGACGTTTCTCATGAATCCAGATGAAAAAGCATTTCTGTTTGCTGCTCTCTGCAGAACATGAAGGTTTTTCTGTCTTGTTTTGTTTTTGCACGGCTGCTTTCCTCAGAGTTTAATCTGAGCCACATTAACTGCATCTGTGCTGTTTGTCACTGTCGCGTTGTGCTACTAACAGTTTTGGCTTTTTCTCTCCTGTATCGCTGTTTTTTGTTTTTCCGTGTCCCTCTAACTTCCCCCTCTTCCTTCGCTCCTCTCTGTTTATTACATCTATTTTTTGCTCTTCCTCCTGTTCTCCTGCATGCTGTGCATTGTGCGCTCAGACCCGGGCTCTCCTAAGAAATGCCGGGCTCGCTTCGGCCTCAACCAACAAACGGACTGGTGCGGTCCCTGCAGGTGTGTAAACCACATTCCTCCACTTCCACTCAGCGTTTTACGCCCCACCATCTGCTCGTCACTCGGGTCTGATTCCACCTTTCTGAGGAGACAGAGCGGCCATGGAGGCGGTTTTCCCCTCACTGATCAGCCATCACAGCTCCATTCATCCTTATCGTTTCTCCTGCTTTTCTTAGGAGCGCACCGATCTATCGGAACCAATCTATCGGAACCGATCTATCGGAACCGATCTATCGGAACCAATCTATCGGAACCAATTTATCGGAGCCGATTTATCGGAACCGATTATCGGAGCCAATTTCCTTCATTTTGAGAGTTCGGTGATCAGCCGATATTTCCATGTGAAGCCGATCTGTTCTAGAGGTCGGACTGACGGACCGGCCCTTCTTACCAACTCAGAGACGTTCTTGTTATATTTAGCAAAATTCCAGACAAAAATATCAGTATTGGCCAATATCTGAATCAGCAGATGAGGCTTGTTAAACATCAGAAATTGTTATTGATTTTATCACATTTAAAGTGCTTTTATGGATTTTTGGTGACAATATTGATAAAGACTTAGACTTAGACTTCCTTTATTGTCATTGTACAAAAAAAAACACAAGGTGAATCTTGACAACGAAATGTCGTTACTTGGCTACCAGTGTAGCAGAGCTAAAACCTTAAACTACACAATAAATAAAGAAATACAAGTGGAAAAGGGATATATTTTTAAAAGCTTTAAGCTTTGATTTCTCTGTTTTAGACAGAAACTGTTCCCAACGGTTTTCCCGTCTCAGGGAAGGTTATCGATGCACCGATTGCAGTTTTTTTTGGCTGATCACCAATTTCCGATCTTGGCCGATTCAGATTTTGGCCTTTTGTCTTAAATGCTTTTAGACCTGTAGACGTTTGGACCGGAGCCGGTGGGCCGGTCTGTCAGTGGAGCAGAAGACGACCGGCTGCGGTGTGAATATTTCTCCCCGGCCCAAAAACAACAAAGGAAACTTTCTTCATGATCAGCTCTGTCCCTCGGGGATCGGTCACTTTCTGAGCTCTGCATGTCGTCTGTCGCTAACCTGCTGATCCAAACATCCAGTCTGACCTGAGAGTAGAACAACCTAGGAAATAAAACACAATCTAACAGATTTTCATTTTCTTCAGCAAAAGAATGAATAAACTTTGGTCGCTTCTGTTGCTTTATCTACAAAACTATAAAAACATAAAAAAGCTTTTCGTTTGCCAGTTTTTGTTTTGACATTTATTGTTTGTGCATTTAATGCAAACGAGTGAGATTGTGTGCTGCAGGCACAAAAAATAGTTTTCTTATTAGTTCATAAAATTATTTTGCCAGAGCTGATAATCACCAATAATTAGATCGTCTTTCTTTCAACCTGGAAACATTTTATTTTGCCTGATTTTGTTATTTTTTGTTACTCATAT
Source organism: Poeciliopsis prolifica (assembly GCF_027474105.1). Classification (NCBI taxonomy): domain Eukaryota; kingdom Metazoa; phylum Chordata; class Actinopteri; order Cyprinodontiformes; family Poeciliidae; genus Poeciliopsis; species Poeciliopsis prolifica. Next base: position 662,731 of record NW_026562504.1, on the reverse strand, counting down.
GAATTATTGTCAGTTTGATCTTTAAAATACCAAAATTTCCATTTAACTTTATATTTTGGTCCATCTGATGATGTCATCTTTAGATTTTAAATGACTGGTAAAAAGTGCAGCTTATCAAATTATCAAACACCTTTTACTTTTACTTTAGTAAAAATGTCTTAGTTGAGTTCAGTTGTGGATTCTCTGCCTCCTCTGCTTCTTACTAAATATTAGTTTTATGATTTTTCTTGCGGATATTTCAGTGGATATTTCACCTCCTTTAGTTTTGTGGAGGTTGAGCCACTAGAGGGCAGTAGCTCCCACCCACCCGACCGGAGCTGCAGGGGGTCGACCGCGGTCCACGGCTAGTCTGCAGGAGCCGGGAATCTAACATGTAACGCTCACTCCACTGTCTTCCCCGCTATTGCGTCATGGAAACCTGAGTGTGTGTTTCAGTTTGAGAGAACAAAGGGGGCTGAATGTGGTTTTAAGCCTTATCACCACAGCTCCACACACACACACACACACACACTCCCTGCAGCGTGCATCTTCTCATGCCCGTCTGCTTTCTACTTTCTCCATCCCTGCGATGTGGTGACGAGCGTCTTTTGATGGTGAACTCTGACATTTAGAATCACTTTCTACTGCAGAGTTCCTCCTCTCAGTCTAAATGTGGCGCCGCGCCTCAGTTTGCGGTTGAACCTGGTGACTCATTTCATGTTCTGGTGATGATCTTGGGATCCTGTTAGCTGCTTTGATGGTATGGAGGTCTGCAGTAACCTGACGCCTCACAGCGCAGCAGGAAAACACCAGGTGATCCTCTGAACCTTCAGACAACCAGGTGACGGCCGAAGCACCGACTTCAGATCCTAAATACTAACAATGAATTGAAATCATCATCCAACAGCTCAGTAAATTATTGCAAACTGCAAAAAACACAAAATCTTACCAAGTATTTTTTCTTAGTTTCTAGTTAATATTTTAGTGAACTTGAGATAAAAAAACCTAACAGAAAACAAACTTTTGAGGGAAATAAATCACCTTGTTTTGAGTCAATAATGATGAAAATGTTTTCGATCCATTTGCAGATTGTTTAACTGATATCAGGGAAAATGTCGTGTTCATCAATTTCAAGGAATCATTGACTTAAAACAAGCTAATTTATTTCCTTCAAAACTTTTTAACTTAGTTTTTAATCTTATTTCAAGTTTTCTAAGAAATTAACACAAAAAATTAAACCAAAATATTTCATAATATTTTGTTGTTTTTAATGCAAATCATAAAAAAGCAATAAACTTTAAATCCTACTGAACATTTAACTGAAACTGAAAGAAATTTTCAAATCCACAAATAATCAAAACAGCAGAAACAAGAAATGAAATGAATTATGAAGCCAAAATTATCCTTAAAAACACCAGAATGAAAACTTTGTCATCCAGAAAGACCATAAATCATATAAATGAAAATTATTGAGCTTTTAAATTTATTATGTGACTTATTCATTTATTTGTTCCCCCATTATGTAATATCCACCAAATGTTATACAGTAATGAAATTGGGCATTTTAATGTAAAAATGAATGCAAACCGATTTACTGCAAACAGGAAGTACATTATTACCATGAACACCAGCAGCTTGTGATCATTTATTATTGTAAATTATTTGTGGTGTGATTAATTGATTCTTTGCTCTGATGAATGTCTGGTGTCATTTTGAAGCACAAATTCATTTTGTCTCCATGTGTTCACTGTGATTCTGCGCCTCCACTGAACCTGCTGACGTCTCCACACTTTATTCACAGATAACTCTCTCTGACTGTTCCTAGGAGGAAAAAGAAGTGCATTCGCTACCTTCAAGGAGGAGGCTGCCCCAGCCCATCTTCTTCAGATCTAAGTGCCATAGACTCGCCCCCGTCCCCATGTCCCGCGCGCCTCTACCGCCAGGGGGCCCCGTCCCCGCGCCGCTCCCCGCCGCCCTCCCCTCCCCGCGCCGCTCCTCCCACACGCGCTCGCACCCCCGCTTCCCGTCGGAGCGTCCCGCCGGCAAGCGGGCGGACCTCTGCCACCTCGTCCCGACCGCGACCCTGGAACTGTCGGGCAAGCAGACGCTCTGCTCCTCGGCGCTGTCCGCCGCCAAGGTGGCGGGACTTTCTCTCAAAGTGCTAACAGAGACTCACTGACGCCGCGGCCCTCCCGCCTCGCTACTTTCCTCCTCCCAAAGGAACCAAGATCCTCCTGGTCGCCTCCTTCACTTTTCACCCTCCAGTCGTGATTTTCCAAAGTTTCCGTTTCCACGTAGTGACAAGAGAAGAACACGCTAAAGCGGCTCACCTTGTGCTAAACGCTTCAGAGGCCCGTCACAATTCCTGATAAATCCACAGCTCTCATGGACTTCCTGGAACTTCACAGCAGGCAGCCATCTTGGTAGGCAGTTGCAATGACAACAGCAAACAAGCCACAAGCTTAGAATTAGCTCTCGCCTTGTTGCTATCTAACTTATAAAAATGTTACTTTACAACTTCTTGAGTCCTCTCCCTCCTCTGTGTATTACGAATATGAATATCAGTGATATTTACTGTAGTACTTACTGAACTACGTTAGCTATATTAGCTTAGCCAACGTAGCTTTTAGCAGCTAAGACGTACATGGACTCACTCTGTTCACCAGAACCTTGTTGTTCACCAGAACCTTGTTGTTCACCAGAACCTTGTTCTTACATCCTTCATTAATGTAACTGAACAAAGGTGGTATGAAGCTCCTCCATGCTGGAAACACTTCCTGCTGGAAACACTTCCTTCTGGAAACACTTCCTGCTGGAACCACTTCCTGCTGGAAACACTTCCTTCTGGAAAACACTTCCTGCTGGAACCACTTCCTGCTGGAAACACTTCCTGTTGGAACCACTTCCTGCTGGAAACACTTCCTGCTGGAACCACTTCCTGCTGGAAACACTTCCTGTTGGAACCACTTCCTTCTGGAAACACTTCCTGCTGGAACCACTTCCTTCTGGAAACACTTCCTGCTGGAACCACTTCCTGCTGGAAACACTTCCTGTTGGAACCACTTCCTTCTGGAAACACTTCCTTCTGGAAACACTTCCTGCTGGAACCACTTCCTGCTGGAAACACTTCCTGCTGGAACCACTTCCTTCTGGAAACACTTCCTGCTGGAAACACTTCCTGCTGGAAACACTTCCTGCTGGAACCACTTCCTTCTGGAAACACTTCCTGCTGGAAACACTTCCTGCTGGAAACACTTCCTGCTCACTAATTAGTCGCAGAGATCAGAGGCAGCTTCTTCTTTCCGTCCCATCAGCAGACAGTCTCTTCAGATTGTTTCTATAAGCTTCACTGTGGTGATTGGGACGCCATTCGCTCGCCTACCAAGATGGCAGCGATCACTTCCAGGTCAGACTTATTGGACGATAAGTTGTCCCAGAAGTTATTGCAATAAATAACTTGCAATAAATATTGCAATAAATGATCATTTTCTTTGTTTTGAGACCATTTACAACCTGAACATCAGAAATAATAAGATCAACTTTCAATTCTAATGATCTGGAACTGGAAGAAATTTTAAATATCTAAATAAATAAATCAAACAAGAGAATCAAATACATTGAATTATGACATCATTGTAAACAAAAGAATTGGACTGAAGACTTAATATCCAGTATTTGGTAGAAAAATGATCAATTATGTAAATGGAGATGATTGAGTTCATTTTAATGTGATTTATTGATTATTGTGACCAGCCTGCTGACAGGTGCAAATGATTATTGATTATATGATGAATTATTATGTTAAATTATTATCAAGTTTTCATTTTAGCAGCATTCAAGAGAAATTTGAACAGTTTATTGGTCCGTCACAAACACTGCTGTTAAAAATATATATTAAATTGTAATGTGGCAAAAGGTGAAAAGATTTTTTCATGATCTTCTTGTTTTGGCTGAAACCGTTTGAGTTCTGCTCATTTTTGTTGCGGACTGTTCCTCCTCAGAGTCGGTGCTCACTTTGTAACCTTCAGATGAATTATTAATGCTTTTCATGTTATGATCTGTTCTGGACCCGACTGACCGGCAGAACCTCCGACTCCTGGGAAAATATTCCTATCTTTGTGTTTCCAGCAGACACACAGCTCACTTCTTTTAGCACTTTTAGTCTTCTGCTCTCCAGCTTCACCTGTTACATTTTTACATTTTGTTTTTTACTTTTTTGTGTATGAATCTATTTTTAAGGTCGTGTTTCTTTAAAATTTGTTTTTCTCTGCAGCTCCGCAAACTAATCTGTGACCGATGGGTACTATTATATTGCATTGTCTTGTAAAGTTTTATAATAAATAACTTTTGTATGTTTTTATGGAATAAAAAGGCAAAGTCTTTTTGAAAAAAAAAATAGTTTCCAGTTTTTTCTAAGCAACATGTTTTTTTGTGCTCCAGTATTGCTGCAGAAACCTTCTAACTGTATTTTGAGTTCAGTCTTTGCATGTTCCAGCTGTAACGTTACGTTTCCATTTGCAGTTGTTTTCTCGCAGCTTCTGACTGCATTAAGTTTAGGCTGAGCTTTTGTTCCATCCTTCTCCAGCCGGTGGCGCTGTTGTGGTTAAAAGGTCTGAACGTTCAGGCGGGAGGCAGAAACTGGAAAATGTCTTTGTACTTCATGCTTTAAACCCTGATGTATGGTCTGTTTGATGTTATTAAAAGTGTTTTTTTTTTATGTTTAAGGCTGCAGGCTTATTTTTTCTTCAGTGGAGATAATTGTAAATCAAAAAATATTCCATTTTTTTTTTTTCTCAAACTCAAATTTCTGAATTTTAAACTAAGCACCAAAAAAGTGAACTTCCACACTGGAGGGATGGATTTGTAAAAAGATAAATCACAACTGAAAACAATAGAAACTAAACTACCATGGAAAGAATTAGCTGTACTTTAAATATGAAGAACTACCACTGAAACAGTATAATGGATCAAATCTTATCTAATTGTACTTTTAGAAGAAAACTATTATCCTAATCAGCCAAACAGCTGATTATCATCTGAACCATTGATATTCCTGTTGCAGTTTCATCTTAAACTACCAGAGGTTGTTGCATTTTAGTGATTCAATTGAAAAAGTGAAATTTATATATAGTAATCACAACATATTACAGCTGAAAAATAAATGTAAATGTACAAAAGCTTCAGTTACTGACTCGGTAAGCAGCTGCATGATTGAAGGATATTTAGAGAAACTGAGACCGATGACTCCACACAGAAAGACGACGCCACATTCATTTGAAAGGTTTTATTAACTCCTTCAGTGCGTTTATCCAGCTAAAAAAAACCAGCATCACAACTAAGGTGAAAATGTCCAATTTAATACACAAATTGACGAGTCAACGCTGTGATGGAGGCGAAAACGCAAAAACATTTAGCCGCTTCCAACTTCATTTCTCCTACTAAGGAGGCGCCTTCCAGGTTCAAACAAAGCCAATGTGGAGCAAAAATCACATTCACCCTCATTTTTCCATTGTCAAAAATGTAACTTTATTCAAGTCAATGAACCTAAAAGAATAATCTCCAGTAAAAAAAAAAAATAGACAACTAGAGCAACTAAAAATCAGGATAATCTGGAAGGAGGGATATTGTTTCTTTTCTTCTTCGAGGATACAAAGCCATGAGAACAGGACTATATTTTATGTAGATTCACAAATATGAGTGTGTGAAAACAGTAATAAGCATTTTATCTTTAAATTAATGACACCACACAGGCAAGTTAAATGGTCATGCTATTATTGGGATACAGAAATGAAGGGAACTAGAGAGCAAAGTGGCTGTCAATATCCTAAAAGTCAAATATTAACAAGTATGAACAACGCCAGTGCAACCAGTAAGCAGGGACAATCCTTTCAGTGGTAGTGTTGGCAGGATTCTCCGCTTTATTTTTCTTCACACCACTGGTTCTCTTTGCGTACCTGCGCAAAAACAACCGGCAGGTGAACTCTCGTTTTGCCTGGAGCGAATCAAATGATCTCATTTTATGTTTTGATGCACAACAGTAAGTACCTGGGCCTCCTCCTCCTCTGTGAAATCATTTTTGATGTTGAAAGTCTTCCTGATCTCTTCTGGGGTTTTGCCTTTGATCATGTTGGCCACTGTCTTGCAGGTGACATCTAAAAGGCCTTTGATGTCCAGGTAGTTCGCGGCCTAAAGAGACGAGGAAATAAAGAGCAGCAGCGTAAGGCGAGGCGGAGAGGGAATGAAATGGTTCCACACCAGAACAGCAAAATCCAACATTCATCTCAGGCTCAGTGGGACGTTTCTGCCAGGAGTAAAGCTTTAAACACAAATGGCCTATAAAAATCAGGCAATTTAAAAATTAAAAGCTTAAAGAAGTTTAATATAATTTTCTAAATACATAATAAATGATTAAATCAGTAAATAAAATAATAAAATCAAGAAAAATATTTCATGCCGCCATCTTTCCCAGCTTGGGTTGCAGAGGCGGTTCTGGAAGGTGGGCGGGGCTTGGACCAGATGGGCGGGACTTAGACCAGATGGGTGGGGCTTGGACCAGATGGGCGGGGCTTGGATGGGACCAGACCCGCACTGGTCCGGCTCACTCATTCCTCTCAACAGAAACTAAACACGCCTCCATTTACTGTTAATAAGGTAATATAATATTCTTCCCAAGCTAAGCTGCCATGATGACAATCAAGAGCATTGTGTCTGTTAAGCACAGTTTAGTGTCGCCAACTGAGCTAAGCTAACTAGCCAGCTAGTATTAGCATTGGAGTTAGCTCCTCCAGAAGGTCAAGTAGTCATAATATTCTGCTCAGTAACAACGTAATGCATCAATATATTCAGCACATTTCATATTCCACAACTGTTTGTCTCTAAAACTATTTTTAAACTTAATTTTATTTGACTGTTTATTGAAGATTATACTGCAAAATTATCTATGCATAATTTTACATATTAAAATTACAGTTTGAAATAGCATTATTGGGTCTTAACATTTTGTTTCATTTTTTAGCAGTATAAATCAAAGCTTTTTAATGTGTTTTAATTAAACACCGTTGTGTTATATTGGTTCTAAAAACTGATTTTATTCCAGGTCATACAGCCAGTTTGACATCAACATAATTATTAAGTTGATTTATTCCTCACTAAATATCCTTTACAGTGATGAAGCCTCCTTAGGGTTTGTGGTTATGAAAGTTCATCAGCTCGTGTTTCTCTCTGGGAGGGACCAGAACCGGGACCAGAACCGGGTCTGGACTCGGGTTTCCTCTCACATGATGGCCCTGTTTACTCGTCCTGCTGCCCACATCAACTCATCCACCATCTGTCCTCATTGACACGCAAATGAAAACGTCACACCACCGATGTGGCTGCACTTCAGATATTTAAGACAAAAAAACTAATCAAGAATTATCAATATCCACCAATATTGATCATTTCATTCAATAGTATAGTTTGAAGTTTTTCAAATCTCAGCCTCACTGAAAGCAGAGCAGCAAAAATGTTTGATAATTTATGACCAAAAGGGATCAAAACAAGACGTGGGAGGAAATTCCTGAATAAACTGGAACCAGTAAAGTTATAACTAGAACCAGAATATAACTGGTTCTAGTTATAACTGGTTCCAGTTATAACTAGAACCAGAATATAACTGGTTCTAGTTATAACTGGTTCCAGTTATAACTAGAACCAGAATATAACTGGTTCTAGTTATAACTGGTTCCAGTTATAACTAGAACCAGAATATAACTGGTTCTAGTTATAACTGGTTCCAGTTATAACTAGAACCAGAATATAACTGGTTCTAGTTATAACTGGTTCCAGTTATAACTAGAACCAGAATATAACTGGTTCCAGTTATAACTGGTTCTAGTTTATTCTGAGAAGAGAAAAATAATGTCAGGTTTGCAGTAGCTGCTTCGTACATAGTGAACAAACTCTGGATGTACCAGAGAGGTCAGAGGTCAAGGTTCAGACAGGCGTTTTGTTTTAAAGTTTTACACTATAAAAAGTCATTTTTACCAGGATGAGTTCAAACAAGGTGCCTTGGTCCACCTTGAGGAACTCCTGGTCCCAAACAGGAATGTCGTCCGTCCTCTTCTCCTTGTTCTCGTCGTCCTCAGGGGAGGGGGGTCGTCTTTGTGATGGGTGCACCACTGAATCACCTGCAGGGAAACAGCAGGTGAACTCAACCTGAGCGCAGTCAGTCAGTCAGCTTTCAATCAGCTGGGCCAACATGTGAAACCAGTTTATGAACCCATTCAGTGAAATCAGCTGGAACTGCTTTTCTAAACTGGGAGCTTCAGGCGTTTTGTCCTCCATCGTCACAGTTGAACTGTTTTATCATGGAGAAACCAACGTTACCGTCAAAACCTGCTGCAGATTTATGTTTAACCGTTTTAAAGGTTGTAATATCTGGTAGATTACACTTTAAGCATGGAATATTTTCACTGTTCATGTCGATTGAATGAGACCAAAAATACAGAGAAGATCCAACAAAACCTGTTACAGACACTGTTACTGAAATATCCAACAGGAAGGCTGCTGTGTGTGTGTGTGTGTGTGTGTGTGTGTGTGTGTGTGTGTGTGTGTGTGTGTGTGTGTGTGTGTGCGTGCGTGTGTGTGTGTGTGTGTGTGTTACCTTCTTGAGGATGGCAGCATTCACATTCGGAAGCGGGACGGGATCATCGTCTCCTTCATCATCCATTCCCAAATCTGGGAACAGAAACCAGCATTCATCTCCATTACGTTCAGGACTATTCATGATTTTACTCACTAAAAAGCAAAAATCATTTCAGAAGCAGAAAATTAGATGCTTCACCTTCTAGCATGGTCTTGATGGTGACGGACTGTTTGGCGATCTCAACATCCACCTCAAAGATTTCCCCATCAGAGCTCTGGAGTTTTATCGTGGGCATTTTCTGAAACAAGAAAAATTCACTTATTTACCGACTTTCCTTTTAAATGGCCAATACACTTATTTTTTATTTTATTTAGTTTGAACTATTGTAAGTATTTAGTATAATAAGAATCAGGTTTATACATTCATTTAGCAACATAAACAGAAACAATATTGAAAGATCTATAACATTTACATTTTAAAATTTAAATGGATTATGTTTCATCAGATGCACACAGTAATGTGGGTTTTTTTTCTTAATCAGATCCAGGTATATTTTGAAACTTGACTGAAAAGTGTCTGAGTTCCCAGTAAGTCACTTTAAGCTCATTTTTCAAACAAAAATATTTTGCAGAACAATCTGCTGATTTTATATCTGTCCACCTGCTTTTCAAGCCTGATCAAAACAAACAGTGTCTGGGATTAAAGTGCTGAAACAAGGTGAACACACTGACATGAAAAAATGACTAAAGCAACACACAGTTCCCACAAGTCTGAACCACAAGTGCTCTGCGCCATATTGGCAAGCAAACAGTGCGATGCATAGATGAACCACGGCTTCCAGACCCACACAGAGAAAATATGTGGACGCTTCTGACTGACATGCAAGAGAAAATATTAAGAAAATGGCTGCTGACGGGATCAACAGGCGTCAGACGATGAGAAGCTGCAGCCGACCTGCTGACTAGTGAACACAGTTGATAACATGTCTGTCCAGCTAGCAGATAAAAGCTGCACTAGCTAAGATAATGTTGCTAGTTCAGCAGTAAGTACTGCAGTGAACATCACTGATATTTATCTCAGTATTTCAGAGGCAGGTGGAGAACTCAGGTAGCTGTAATGAACTTGAATTCTTTATAAGTTAGATAAGAACGAGGCGAGTTCTGACCTTGTGGCTTGTTTATGGTTGTCATAGCAACTCCAAAGCAACATGGCTGTCAGTTACAAAAGTCACAGAAGTGTGATGTCACATGAGAAAACATGCATTTAAAAATGTTTGATTTCAAATATAATTCTAAGAGAATGCTTTTTTTTTTTTTTTTTCCAGAAACAGGCTCACAGCCAAACAGCCTCCTCTGGCCCACAGCATCATACGTCTGCTGCAGCAAACCCACCTGGACAAAGCAGGCAGCACTGGGAGGATCATGTCTGTGAGGTTCATCATGTTTCTCCTGTGATTTAAGACAATGCAGCCTGATCTGATTGGTCAGAAACTGCAGAAGACAGACGGATCCATGTCTGTCTGCAGCCATCACCATCTACAATAACGCTCAAGAATTTTTCTTTTTTTTTCTTTATTTAACCAGGTAAATCCCGTTGAAATCTGAATCTCATTTTCAAGAGGGACCTGGGCAGAAGTCTGCACCACACAGCAACCTGGTTACAGAATAAAACCAGTTAATACATATTAGCACGTATAAAAAAGTAAAACAAGTTAAAAGCAGTGATACTGTTTCACAGAATCTTGAATGAGTCACAATAAAACTTAATTTTCTTTTGGGATTAATATTTGTTTTCTGCTGTTTTTACTCATAAAAGCATGATAAATGACAAACTTGAAAAAAAGTATATAAAGTGATATTTACTTCAACTGCTGAAAGTTTCATGACAATTAAAATAAAAAATCTTGCAACGTTTCAGATTTTACTTTAAGTAGCAACTAAAAGCTGAAAAGCTTCAGTCAATTAGCCAATTAAGCAGAAAACTGGCGTTAAGCTGCTGAACCTGTTCATGTCTGACAGGCTCAATCTTTTGCATCTTTTGAAAATTCCTTGATTGTTTATTCATTTGTTTCAGCTTTTAAACCCAATTGTCGTTTTTCATGCTGAAGTTTGTTTTTCGTATTGATGTTCTGCCTGATTAATAATCCAAACATGCAGCTAGCGTCACTGCTTTGCGTTGGTTAGCAAACAAGCTAACTTTAGCTAAAACTGCTAAAAGGCTCGGTGACAACGAGCCGTTTTCTATTTGCTAACAAACCTGAGAACGTGTCGTCTGTAGTGAGTGACAGTAAAACTGGACAAGAGTAAATGTGATTCCAGCTGAACTGCGGGGTTTTGTTGTCAGTTATTAGCCAACCGGTCATGCTAACGTCCATTAGCGAAACAACGGAAATGCTGAACAATTAGCCTGTTTACGAATCAACACGGGACAAATATCGGATACAGTTTCCATCTAACGCCGTAAAATGGACAAGAATTATACTGTGACTTTACATATAACATGTATAAATATTCAGATTGTGTCCCAACAGGCTAACCAGGTGCTAGTTAGCCTGGTTAGCCTGTCGGAGAGGCCTCTGGCCCACCAGACCACCAGACTGAGGCCTTTTATTAAAACAATAAGAATAAACACACAGCAGTTAGACTCACTATTTAACCACAAACACACACAACGCAGAGACACGTACCGACAATAACTGGACTGAAGTCAAGCTGTGGATTTGATCCGCAGAAAGACCCGACAAGCGTGGCGGCTGTTTGGCTGTGAGACTGAGGCTGAACCTGCTGGGGAGGAGGAAGAGGAGAGAGGAGGAAGAGGAGGAGGAAGAGGAGGAGGAAGAGGAGGTCTGTTTACCACAGGTCACAGCCATGACCTGTTTACTTTTATTTCTGTTCCATTTTGCAGACACTATATGATTTTTTCCATGCAGGGCCGGCACAAGCTTTTTTGCAGCCCAAAGCAGGTTTAATTTCGGGCCCCCCTCACCAACATGATTCATCATTACTGTGGATCTGGACTGCAACACTCGATTTAAGGCTACTTGAGTAGCTTTTCTGAAAAAAAGTACTTTTACTTTTACTTGAGTATTTTTTTTATGAAATATTTCTGCTCTGCAGTCAAATTTTATATTTTCTATCCACTGAATGAAAAACATCAACAACTCACCACTCAGACACAACCTGCAGTTTTTGTTCAAATGTTAGAAGTTTTTTATTGACGAAACTGATGTGGGAAAAATAATTGAAGCAGAGATGTTCTAACTGGAGACATTTTGGACACTAAAAAACGGCAGAAAATTGGCAGCAATCTATTCTTATGTACTTTTAAATGTCCAGCCCTATCAATATGACAAAAACATAAAAGTACATTTTGTAACTTGGCACTATTTGCATTTATTTGTTTATTTTACAAGATATCAACAAATGATTCTTTTCTTCTTTTTTTACTGATATTAATCAATCTGAAAAAACAAGTCGATTTAATAAATGTCTAACAACGCTATGAGTTAGAAAATTAGATTTTATGCATATCCATCCATCCATCTTCTGCCGCTTATCCGGGTCGGGTCGCGGGGGTAGCAGCTTCAGAAAGGAGGCCCAGACTTCCCTCTCCCAGCCACTTCCTCCAGCTCCTCCGGGGGAATCCCGAGGCGTTCCCAGGCCAGCCGACAGACGTAGTCCCTCCAGCGTGTCCTGGGTCTCCTCCTGGTGGGACGTGTCCGAAACACCTCACCAGGGAGCCGTCCATCCTGACCAGATGCCCGAGCCACCTCAACCTCTTTTATGCATATAAGAAAATAAATGCTTGACAGTGGTAATTGTATTCAAAAATCATCAGATGATGACACTTCCCACATACTTTTGGAGTCTCCAGGTATTTCTTTATTTCTATTGAGTCAGGATTGCATGATTTCCCTTTTCAGGAAACGTTTCTGCGTTGTGTGTGAAGCAGATTGGAGCCAGAAAGTCCTGCAGTTTCTGGAGTTGCTCAGCAGCAACTCTGACCAGTTTTTCTCGTCTTTTTTCACCATGTTGGAGGAAATCCAGTTCTTGGTTGTGTCACTACAACATTCTCACCCTGAAGACATTCTGTACAATTTAATGTGCAAACGTTTTCTGATTTGCGTATCTGTGTAACGTTGTGAGTTTGGCTGTAAAGTACCTTCAGTTGTCTGACTGGAAAAACATTATTGAACTTTATTCCATTTACTTTTGCAACTTATTGAAACATTTCATTTTCCTCCAAGTTTGTGTCACAATAAAAGTGTAAGATTATTCAGTTTTATTCGCTTTCACTAATTTAAGTCAGAATATTAGCATTTTGGTACAATGGTGTATGAAGGCCATTGTAAATGGAGAAGAAAGTACATTTCCATCAAGGAACTCAAATTGTCTTGAAAAAATAGGGCATTTCTGAACAGGAGTAGAAAATTTGCAAGGAAAAAACTCAGGAATTTCCTAAAAAAAAAATTCTCCGAGTTCATAAAGTTTGAAATTTTAGAATCTTAAAAACTTTACACGTTTTTCTAGAAAATGTGGGATATTAAAATTTCTGAATTTTGTTTTTGCAAAGTTTTAACTTGGAGTTTGTAAATTTACAAGTTTTCTCAAGAAAATTTCTGAGATTAATCTCAAAAATTTTTGGTGGCAATAAACTTTTGCCATGTCCAATGACCCTGATGCTCCTGAGGGCCTGTGGTGTTACACCTCGGAGAACCACTGGGCGGCGCTAAACGACAAGCCCTTCTAAACAAACGTCTGAAATGATGCATTTTTACAGAAATAAACATTTCCAAACACTTTTCCTTGAGCCAAGCCGTTACGTTTGATTCACTGACATCTTAAAAAAACAAGTCAGACACCCAGAAACATTTTATTATTCTAACTGCTTTGTTAAAATGCAGAGCTGGAAGGGAGTCGGTGAGTTGATGAGGATTTTTTATAAGTTACAGGAGAAAACTGTACTTTGTGTAAAGCTCTAGATTTTTATTTTTACAAAAGAAAAAACAAAACAAAAAAAAAACAGGAAGGGAAAAAAATCATAATTTATAATCTGTATTTTTTAGACATATTATACAAATGTGATAAATGTATTTAAATGTACAAAAGTGCAAACATGTTGATCTGCAGAACTGAAGCTGATGGACTTCAGCAGCTGCAGCTGCACAGAATGAGGAGTTTCATGGTTTCCAGCATCGCAGCGTTATGCCATGCCGCGATGTTTTCCCAGTTTTCTGTTCCTCATTCGTATCGATATCGCTTCCGAGTCACAGAGCCTGGACTCGCTAGGAGAGGTCAAAGTTCACAGGAAGTAGTCTGGGGTGCGGCGGGTTACGTGTGGCTCTCCTCTTCGAGGCGCCGGATCAAACTGCAAGCTGGACGACAAGAAAGGTTGAAATTATAAATCTGAGCAAAATATAACTTAAACAACAATTAAACAGGGGTCTCCAAACTGCGGTTCAGGGGCCATTTAGTCTATGGATGGGGACAGGCCTCCATGAAGGCAGAAGATCTGAGAGCAACACAGAACATCTTTACTCTAGATGAGTTACCAGAGGCAGGAAGAGCAGCCAAAAAATCACTCAAGTAAGAGTTCAGATGCTTCATCATAAAAATACTCATGTAAAAAGTACATTTTCTGAAAAAACAATTGAACTGTAACTAGTTGCTACACGTCTGTTATAAACCTGAGCCGGAATCGGGTCGACCGGTGCCTCAGGTGGGAAAACGCAGTGGCTCTCACCTGAGAGTCGACTAACGCGAGCGGCAGGTAGTCGAACAGGTCAGTGAAGTACTTCCACACGTTGGCGTTCCCGTATTTCCTTAAGCACTCATCGTAGAAACCGTAGACCTGAGTGATCTGTCTGCTCTCGTGGTTTCCCCTCAGGATGGTTATTCGCTCCCGGAAACGAACCTGAGACGCCAAGAGGAAGAAATATCCTTTAGACAACAATGTTTCTCCACAATCCACAGGAGAAGCCTCCAGTGAGTGACCACCTTAAGAGCTATGAGCAGGGAGATGGTTTCTACGGAGTAGTATCCTCTGTCCACGTAGTCGCCCATGAACAGGTAGTTGGTGTCGGGGAACTTCCCTCCGGTCCTGAACAGCTCCATCAGGTCGTGGAGCTGGCCGTGAACGTCGCCGCACACGGTCACTGGGCAGCGCACCTCCTGCACGTGGGACTCTTCGGTCAGAATCTCCTTCGCCTGCAGGAGGAAAATCAGTCACTTTAAACATTAACAACAGGGAGTCCAACATGTGGCCCCGGGGCCTTTTGTGGCCCTTGGGCAGATTCTGTGCAGCCCTGAAGTATAAAACAAAGACTTTTTATTTCATTTAAGGTGAAATTATTACCAACATAACTTTCTCCCATAAAAATGTTCATTACAACACAAATATGGATCTTTTCATGATTAATAGAACAGCGTTTATCCACAGACTTTTACTGAAAAGCCGATTTTGCTGAACCCAAATCAGATTTAACTTAATGAAACTTTTGGAAAGGAAATGATCAACATCCTGTTTTAATAGCCGAGAATAAATTTCCTCAATGGAGACCAAAGGAAACTGGAAACTAGATTTCTTTATTTTCATTCCATAAACATATAAAAACCTTTCTGAGCTTCGGATCCAGGATGAATAAAATCCATTTTGAACAAAAAAATAAACAAACAACTTTAGTTGCTTGACTGTAGTCTTTTTACTTATTTATTTTTATGGCCCTCAAATTTAATGTGATGATTTTACCTAATGTGACAGTTTTAACTTCACCTGCTGGAATCCAGTGAAATCCTTGAAACAGAAATTAGTCAACAAATGATGGAGCGATAACTAAAGGACAGCTCTGTATTTTATTCTCTTATTCCAAAACTATTTGAATTTTTTGCATTTTTAATGCATTTCTAAAATGTATAGAAAAGTCTAAAGTATTTCTGCAGAATGTGTCCATTAAAAACAGAGAAATCTAATTCGTTGATGGAACAATAAATTATTTTCAGGCCGTTGCTGATATTGGTAATTTATTCCTGCTGCAGTGATGACTCAGCTGCAGCCGCCGCCTCACAGAGCCAGACAGAAAATAAAATCATTCATGCTTTAAATACACACAACCTCCTTAAAGCTTTACATTTAATTGGGTTACCAGGACAACGTTTCCAATTTATAGAAAAATAAAGGTGATTATTTTTATTAGAAATTAAAGCAAGCTAAATAATTTACATTTGCATGAATTATTGTTTCCCTCTTTTGGATGATAAAAGTTTAATGTTCATCAGACTTTAATTAGTTTATTGATATTTGAGAATTTGTTCTTGCGTTATTACTAAGCCATTATTTCCACTGTATTAATAATTGTCTCAAAACAACAATATTATCACTTAGTACAATAAAATTAGTTATGACCAGCGGTTCCACAAGCACCATGAGTACTGAAACAACTCGGGCGTTTGGGTCACCGCTCATGTCCGATTCGCTCAAACAAACGTCTCCATTGGTTCCTCGAAAGTAATTGTTTTGTTGGATGTTTCTCATGGATCCGGCTGGAGACGCAAAGCTTTCCCTGGCCTGCAGCCGGCGGACGGGTCCGGACGGGTCAGGACGGGTCCGGAGGGGGTCAGGACGGGTCCGGACGGTTCAGGACGGGTCCGGACGGGTCAGGACGGGTCCAGATGGGGTCCGGACGGTCAGCAGGCCTGCAGCGCTGCACAACCCTGACCTACATTGTACGCACACGCTCACATCAGTCTGTGAGAATATTGTAGAGTGGAGCAGCGATGAGTGAAGCTGATTAAAGAGTGGGTCACGTCGATGTGTCTCAGGAACTGATCTATTTTCCTCCAGTTTCTAACAAAGTTAAACAATGAAATGAAAAAACAGCCATGAAGCAGAAACAACTATTTATTATCTTAATCAATTTTTATATTCTGATGATTAACTGGATTAAAAATATATATTTTTAATTTGACCTCTTGAGGCTGTTTATACATTACAAATGAATAAAAATAAGCAAATAAACAATTCCATTTCAAACAAACATTTTATTGCCTAAAATGCAGCAGCAGCCATTTTGTTATTTTAAAATGATGGTTATATGGACTATAATCATATAAAATACCAACATTTCAACATAACTTTACATTCTGGTTCATTATGTTTAAATATTAAATTATGTTTTGATCAGTTCAGTTTAATTGGGTCGCCTCCTCGCCTCCGGTGGTCGCTTATCAACAAGCTGCTAAGTAACAGCAGCAGTTTGGCAGCGTTAAGATATTTGAAACAATAAAATCAGTAATTATTGATCGGCTGATATCAAACTCTTACTGTTCAAAAGACCCCTTAAATAATCTAAGTTTGTTAACTACTACTGTTCGTAGTGATTTCTGTTCAGCGTTACTTTTGCCACTTAGGGCATACCGTAGTTGGGGCGGTGATGACGTCATCACATCGCCGTAAGAAAGAAAACCGTTCCTGATATCAGAGGGGGAGGTGGGGTAACAGAGCCACTGCTAATACGTGAGAGGGGCAGAATATGTGTGATCGCCTTATAAGTGTGCGTTAGTGACAAGAGACCACACACACACCTACACACATACCTGAAGCACTCACCCACACCCACCAAATACACCTTGATGCAAATTACTGTTGTTGGACTAAGATCTGTGACCCGACTTGGAATACAGAAAGTAAAAGGTTTCCTGCCTCATGTCTTCCTTCTTCCACCTGCTGCACCACATCTGGTCCTGAACTGAATCCAGTCCAAGTAGTGTTCTGACCGACACTCCAGGTTGAGAGCAGTGACAAACCTGAACAGAGCCTTCAAACCGTCCTGCAAATTAAGAGCAGCCTCAGCTACACTTACATTGTGAAATGTTTCTCAGTTCACATCACATCCTCCATCAGATTTAATTTATTAATGATATAACCTGCAAATTCAATAATAATCTGCTAAAAAACCTGAAGGAGATTACTCTGATCAAATATTACATAAACCTGAACAGTGTGACCTTTAACCCTCAGTCTGATCCACTGAGGAAATGTTGCAGAACAAACCACAGACAAATGTTACATAAGACTCAGTAAACGTTCACACCACACCTGTCCAGGTCAGACGCCTCAGAAACAGTCAGCAACTTCCCGGCTGCCGCCGTGTAATCCCATTAAACCAGTTAAACCAGTTAAACCAGTTAAACCAGTTAAACCCAGCTCAGGCTCTCCGGCCAATTAACAGCCATAACGAGGCAAACACAAAGGATGACTTGGTTGCACGCTGCTTTCGTCACGCTTACATCGTTTCCTTTCTCATAAATTCATTCATTTCTAACAAAGTGGAAAACAAGCCTCTGACTGAACATGAACACACGTCATGAGGTGAGGCGACCATCACCTCATTACATCATCATGTGACATCATCATGTGACATCATCATGTGACATCACCTGTTGCAATGTCATATGTCAACAATACTAAAAATTCCTCACACCCCATTACAACAAAACTCATGTACTTTATGTAACTGAAATTATTATATAACTGAACTGGAAGGAAAATGGTTTCTGAATGTGTTCCAAATACAAATCTGAAAAGTGTGGAAGGCATATTCTGACCTCACAGGTCTGTCACCATAACAAACTTTTGCTGGTTTCTAAATTGTCCAAGAAGTTATTTCATTAAGTAATATTGTTATTTTATACAAAATAAATAAAACAACAGAAACAAACTAATTAGGAATTTTAGACATTTTCTTTCAAGAAGTTAGTTAAAGATTTTATTATTAAAGTTTTTGGTTGCAGGACAGAAAAGGGAAACGATAAATCATACCGACAGGAATTGTCAAGCTAATTTTTACTCATAAAAATGAACTCATTGATTGTTTATTACAGCTTTAGATATTTCCAAGTATGTGAAAGCCTGAACAAAGGTCGTGTTTTCATGCCATCTGAACGTGGGAATCAGTTTGACTGTCATATTTAACCCTGGTGTGATCAGAAACATTCACTCTCCTGTGGATTTACATTTGGTCGCTGATATTTGGAGAATCATAAAGAACAGAAACAGATTTTCTAAAAACAAGATGATTCATTTCAAGACTGAAAACTACAAACTATGAAACTTCAATTTGAACAGAAAACAGACAAAGACGATGAAGATCCTTTATTACTTCTCACTAACAAAGACAATCTGATTTCCAGCAAGCAGAGGATTGTCTTCTTTTAAATTACATTAAAGGTAATTAAATAACAAATATTTGGTTTCCCTTCCTACATCTTGACAAACTCTAACATGTAAATTTAATTTTCCTTTTCTTTTTGTGCAGACAGAGTGAGTCCTGGGGTTGCTTTTTTTCTGGGGGGGTAGAAGGAAGGATTGCATTGGATGTTCATTTTTATCTATTTTGTTTCTTTTTTTGTCAGTAATGTCTGTGAAGCAGAAAATTCTAATAAAACTATTTGGAGAAAAAAAACAAAGTAATTAAATAACAAACCAGAACTCCCAGTTCTGTAACTAAAAACTGTTTCTGACGCTGCAGGCAGAAAACTCTGGAACGACTGGAAGAACGACGACGACGCTTCAGCATTCCTTCCCAACGGCAACCGAAGGAAACTCAGAGAGCTGGAATGCACACACACACACACACACACACACACACACACACACACACACACACACACACACACACACACACACTGAGTCACAGCGAACCATGCTGTCCTCACTCACACCCTCTGCCCTCTGAGCAACAGAAACTCCTCGCCGCTGCAAAGAACAATCAATTCTGTCCTCTGCTATTTTGGAAGCAGGAGGAAACAGGAGGAAGTTGGAGGAAGGAGGAGGAAACAGGAGGAAGTTGGAGGAAGGAGGAGGAAACAGGAGCAAGGAGGAGGAAGTTGGAGGAAGGAGGAGGAAACAGGAGGAAGTTGGAGGAAGGAGGAGGAAACAGGAGGAAGCAGGAGGAAGTTGGAGGAAGGAGGGAGGAAGCAGGAGGAAGTTGGAGGAAGGAGGAGGAGGAGGAGGAGGAGGAAACAGGAGGAAGCAGGAGGAAACAGGAGGAAACAGGAGCAAGGAGGAGGAAGCAGGAGGAAACAGGAAGAAGCTGGAGGAAGCAGGAAGAAGCTGGAGGAAGGAGGAGGAAAGTGGAGGAAGGAGGAAGAAGGAGGAGGAAGCAGAAGGAAGGAGGAGGAAGCAGAAGGAAGCTGGAAAAAGCAGGAGGAAACAGGAAGAAGCCGGAGGAAGCTGGAGGAAACTGTGTGGCACATTGAGCTGAGAATATCAACAGTACCATGGATGGAGGGAGGAACATTTTCATCCCTCCATAAAGGGAGGGAGCTTTTTTCTGAAAATAATACAGGCAATAATTCATCTGACAGCCAAAGACAGTTAATGAGCTGTTAAGAAAGAATTGCTTCACTCTTAGGATCAGGTCTGTCATGCTAACAAATATCGTCAGACAATAAGTCGCCCCAGAATTTATTGCAATAAATGATGAAATTGCTGTTTTGCAATCTTTTTTCAGGAATATAATGGTCATCATGGCATAATAAAGGAACCAATTCTCAAAGATCAATAAACTTGTAAATGTAAATGACTGAGATTGTTTTAATTTATCATGAGATTAATTGATTTATTGCTTATTGTTATGACAGTAGAATACGACGTCTGAGCTGAAGCAGAAAATAAATGAATGACATCACTGACATTTAACCTTCAGCACTCATCAGACCAAACATGGCAACGAGTTACTTCCTGTTTCCTGAAGGAAACGGATCTAATGGAAGAGAATTAAAGGAGGAAAATCCTGAAAAATCTGAATCTTCTCTCATTGAAAGCATCAAAACAAAAAGTTTCCATTATTTCCATTGCAGCAGCTTTAATGCATGTTTGAGGAGGGCAGAGTATCCAATATTAATCAAGAGTATAAATACTTTCAGATAAATTCAGGAAAAATAAAATGTTTCCAGATCCGTTTATTTCAATAAAACCTTCAGAAACTTTAACAGAAACTGCAGGCGTTTGATTCTGGGGAATAAACATGTTTTTTTATTCAGAAATCCAGAAATTTACTCAAGTAAAAGAAAAGATACTTGTGCAACCAGTTTACAGCAACCAGCAGCAACACAACAACTCCCTCCTTATACACCTGCCCTGTCACTTCTTCATCATAAAAACTGATTATATTTTAGGATTTAATAGAATAAAAGAAATATCCATTTACAAAACGTTTTGGTTGAACACTTGAAGAAAACAGCACTAAAAAAGTTTGAGATTCTGAGAGAAATAAAAAAACAACTGGAAAAACACAACTACACTGCAAAAATACACAATCTTACCAAGTAATTTTGGTTTAGTTTATGTTGTAAATATTGTAGTCCACTTAAAATATGACAAAACAAACTTACAAGACACTTTTAAGTCAAACTTCCTTAATTTGGTGGAAAACATTATAATACATTTTTATCAGAGAAATGATCTTTTATAAACATTAAGTAATTATTCACTTAAAACAATTTCCTAAATTTTGCTCATGGGAAACTTTAAGTTAGTTTTTCTTAGTGTAAGTGTACCAAGATATTTGAACTTGAACTAGACCAAAACACTTGGTGAGATTGTGAGATTTTAGCAGCCGCTGCTTCATCTGAATGTGAAGATCCTTGAACTCGCAGTGGCCTAGTTAAAGTTAATTGTCCACATTAAGTCGCAGTCGTTGTTTTCAATGTGTTTAATTGGCTGAACGGTTTCAGGCTCCAATGACCGAATGAACAAGACGCGCTGAAATCCGTCCTATAGGCGCCATTTTAAATGTCTGGGAGCAGAGAGAGCAGGCGAGATGCTGCTCGTCAGTGTGCGGTTTGACGCGCTTTACCTTTTCGCACAGGGTCTTCACCTGACCCTCGGACAGCTGCTTGCACTCGCCCAGCTGCTCGATCCACTGGTCGACCTCCTGAGTGAACGCCTTTTCGTCCATTTCTGTTTCGTCTTCTGACGGCAGCGGTTGCTTCAGGGAAGCGCGGCGGTCAGGAAAGCGGCTGGTTTCTGTCGCAGCTCCACTGCTGGGTCCAGTCAGTCCAGAACCTCGAACCTTCAACGGCCAGTCGCTGTGATTCACTGCGCCGAGGCTGAGCAGCGGAAAAGGCGTCAACTGGAGAACAACGACGTCTGTAAAGGTGGCCGTCACTACGCAGCCATTTCCGGAAGGTAAATGGCTGCGTCCATCTATACCATTTTAGAGTGAGACACTATTTAAACAGACGCAAATCTTGCATTTATCGTTTTACTCCTATCACTTTGAAGCAGTGGTGGAGCTAGACTTTTTTCCAAGGGGGGCCAAAGGGTGAGCAAGGCTTTATCAGAGGGTCCATATACAAATGGATCGTTCCATGGAACGAAAGGAAAAAATATGTTTCCGTTCGTTCAAAATTAATTAATATAACTAGTTAGGTTATAATTCAAAGCTTTCATTTGACATAGCCTACTTACACTTCAGTCATTATAAAACTTAATGGTTTTTCACATATTCTTACCAAACATTTCAAGCAAGAGCTGGGAGATATAAAACATTAGAGGGCAGCATGTCACTAAAACATGTTAAAAGAATCTGTCTAAACACGATCTACCAGCACTAGCATGGCTAATATAATAAACGAGGCACTACGCAGCGGTGCACAATCTTTTTTTGTTTCTTTTTAGAAATGTATGACAAGAGCCGCCTCTCATTAGGAAGGTAACAGCGGTTACTGCTGAGCGGTAAAATGTTGGAAATACCTGCAAAACTCCTGGACGGTGTAACTCTAAGCCTCAGATGTGTTTTGGATCAAGCAGGAACCAACATGTCAGTTTAACCAATGAACAGCGTCGGGCATCGGGCTGCCTTCAGGGACAGTCTGAAATTACAGTTTTCCTGGCAAATCTTTGCCGATCTCATAAGTATTATATTTTAAAATTACAATTTCCAGTGGGGTGGCACTAGGGGTGACAAGGGCTCTGTTGGGGGTGGCAAGTGCCACCCCATCCATCCATCCATCCATCCATCCATCCATCCATCCATCCATCCATCCATCCATCCATCCATCCCTCCCTAGGAGTCTCCAGGGACATGAAGTTCCTCCAGGTCAGTTCCTGTCTGCTGTGACGTTACTTCCTGTTGTACCCAGCTTACCTCAGGATGGCTGAAGCTCATTAATGCATCGTCAAATATGCAAATAAAATCTCTGCTCCGTACTACTTCCGGTCTGCCATGACCTGATTGGTTCAGCTTGACTCAGCGGCTGACAGGAATAAAGGCTGGGTGTGATGACAGCAGCTCTGTGATTGGCTCCCAGTTTAAGGGAGTTTCTATCGTCGCTTCCTGGAACTTTGCCAATGATGCGAATTTTATATGTATGAATGACGTCACTCTCAGCGTTAGAGCGAGTAAACAGAGCAGAAGCCGTCCGTGACCTTAACTCCGTTAGAAACACATGGAAGCAGCTCATAGCAGCAGTAATCTGATGGGTTTCATGTTATTGGACAATGAATGAGGAGGAGCATGTGAGGTCACTTCCATTTCATCAAACCAAACTGTTGCGTCATGCTGGAGACTGCGTGACTTGGGGAGGTACCAATTAGCACATTAATTAAACACAATGAGGCCTTCACTCATAAATAACCTCTGACCTCTAACTCTCTGATGGAGAGTTTAACTGAGCTTTATACATTTTGACTGAAATTTATACCAGTTTCTTTTTACAAAATGATCACGTTTGATCAGATTTAGTGAAGAACGAAAGACTTTTTTAAGCCTTTCACAGATTTCCAGTTGGATTTTGATCTGGCCTTTACATGCATTTGAATTCATTTAAACATTTGCTGAATGTTTAGTGTTTGACCTGCTGGAAGGTCAAACAAAACCTCAGTCTGAACTGAGAAGATGTTTAATAGATTCGGTCTTCCTACTATTTACCATTCAGTCGTTTAAAAGGGTCATAAAAGTGCTTTGAAGAATTAATGTTACTGCTTCATTTTCTTCCCATTCACCCTTTTCTGCAGCAGAAAGCCATAAAATGAAGCACATTGCTTTTAATTTGTTGCTCTTGGTTATGATGAAATCATATAACTGCTTTCTGCTTTGCAAAGAAAGGAGACAAGCCACAGTGTTGAAATGATTTGAAGCAGACTTTATCATCTGGGGTCATTCTCGCTTCAGTTTTATTCTGTCTAAATTAACAGGTAAATAATACTACATGGATATTCATGCGTTTCCAGGACATTTCCATGTTTCTTCATGGAGCGACAGGCATCTTCTGCTTCCTTGTGTTTCACATTAACAATTTATTAAACACTTTGTGAATAGCCTTGTGGGTGTAGCTCATTTTTCAGAGTGCTCTGCTGGTAGTTTATCACTTCTGGGACAGAGAGACAGATAAAACAGAAAGAGAACTGGCCCTGGTTCTTCTGAATGAACATTGTGTTTCTCTGTGAAGCTGTTCCTCTTTCCTGCAGGCATCCATTGATACAGAAATTGCTGGCATTAATAATTTCCCATAAAAAGTGATCTTGGCTCAGGATTAAACCAGCCATTTTTGGCTCGTTTTTTGTAAAAATCCAGTTTGTTTGTGAATATGCATTCAAACTCTGATATGACCCAAAACAGCAAACTTTGTTTAAAGATTTCTGTCTGGGTTCGGTTGAAGTGAACTCTGGTTCAGTTTGAATGCACATGTGATCGCCAACCGGAGACCGCTCCAAAAGCAGGAAGTGGACAACAATGCAAGGCATTCTGGGTAAATACAACCAAAACAAACTCCAGAGTCTAATGCTAAAGACTCTGGAGGAGAAATGACATGAAATGCTCCAGCCACTAAAATCTGACTCCTCCATTTTTGTCTCCATTTGGTGAAATGAATTTAAAGTCTGAAACTGATGAACTTTGCGTCTGGAAGTTGTTCCCAAAAATGGATCAGAACCGTAATTCTCCCCCGTGATATCTGATTCTTTTGTGTTTGAGGTGTTGTCTTCTGTAGGCGTGTTTCTACATAAAACAACAATGTCTTCAGTCAGAAGATTCTTCAGTACTGCTGTAACACAGACTGCTACAGGAGATCCTTCCTGACCACAGTCATCAGGATCTAAACAACTCTTTCAAAAAACTTCAATAAAATGAGAAACCACAACAATTCATTGCTGTCTAATTTTTATTTGAAATGAATAGAATTGTTATTCAGCAGGGAATTGATTTATTGTCAAACAGAGAGGAAAAATAAATTATGACATAATTAAAAAGTCATCATTGTTATGGTTTAGCATGGTGTGTGATAGAGTTTCATGAAAGCCAGTTTTAGGATATAAAAGGAATGACCTGTTGGTCATTGTTACACAAGAGAGCAGGAGACATGCCCATGTAATGTAACACAGAAGCTTAAGCCAAAGTAACCTGAACTGCATGGATTATTCTAGTATTAACGCTGCCATTCAGACTCGTTAGCATCAACCTCAGAGTTTGTGCTACAGACTGGGTCTAAAATCTGAGCACCTGCTGCAGCCAGCGGGTTCTGGACTGAAGCCCGTTTGATTCCAGGAAAACAGACGCAGGTCGCATGTTTTTGCTGGAGCCGGATGAAAGGCCTTGTAAACAACACTGTCATTAAAACGACAGGATGATGATGATGATGATGATGATGATGATGAATGGGTCGTTATGGAAAGTTGGATGGAGATGCTGGGAGCTGGTGTCCGAGGGGAGGCGGAGAACAAAACCCTCCCTGATGAGTCGCCATGTTTCTCCAAAAATACCAGGCGGGATTGTAAAACATCTGTGAAACATGACATCGTCTGGTGCATTGTGAAGACCTGATGTTGCCCAACTTCATGAGAACTGACAGATATTTGTCCTCTCCCTGTATAATGTTACAAAAATGCAAAAAATTTATCCAAACTTTCTGCATATGAGGAAAAAGAAGATCTGCAGCTAATTCGTCTTTTTCCACATGGAGTCACTTTTTCAGGTCGATTTTCACAGGTAGAAAAAACATCTGAAGTTACTCCCTTCTCTCTCTACCAATCAGAATCCAGTATTTTACCCAGAAACCCTGAAACCATGACAACAGGATCATCC
This sequence comes from Poeciliopsis prolifica, assembly GCF_027474105.1. Lineage (NCBI taxonomy): Eukaryota > Metazoa > Chordata > Actinopteri > Cyprinodontiformes > Poeciliidae > Poeciliopsis > Poeciliopsis prolifica. Next base: position 637,043 of record NW_026562504.1, on the reverse strand, counting down.
TGAATGTCTGGCGCCCTCTGCTGTTTGAAAAGAGGAAGTCCATTTTAAAACTAAAACACATTTCTGTTTATAAAATACTGTAGAAAACATTAGAATGTGTTGGGTGAACATCTTCCTCTCACTATAATAACAAATCAAACATTTTTAGCTCTAGTTTGTTAAATTGAGAGAAGAACAGAAATGGAGAAATAAACTGACTTGCAGAGACAAAGAAAACTGGAAGAATTGCACCTGCTGATGCAATTCAGCAATTTTTAGCCACTTCTATTCTTTACGAAAGCATTATGTGATTTCAGCAAATCATATAATGAGGATGCTTCATCCCTGGTGTCTTCAGAAATCCTACCACCACATATTTTAGTGATGAGTCAGACAAACCATGCAGCCCGTTTCACAAGGAAAACAATGAAGAGGCAACGCCTTGCTGGATGTGAGATAATAACTTTAATAAGTTTCACACAACTCCTATGGTTTTCATTCACTAAATATGCAGCTCTTCACAAAAATGCTCGTAACCATTTTAATATTTCAATGTTTTTTATTTTTTGTCACTGAGATTTTAAGTTCTAGAAAATTGTAAAGTGGAAAGAATACAATATGAGGATGAGAAGTGAAAATTACCTTCATATTTAGCTCCCTTTGCTTTAACGTAAAAAAAAATCCAGTGTAACCATTATTAATAAACAGATCACACCTAAAAATAGTTTAAATATGGAACAGCTCATAACTGTCACAATTCTGCAGTGTTTGGGCTGCATCTGTGTATTTGAAAGATAAATTCCTCATTTTCACCCCTTTGAATTTAGGTTTTTAATTTGTTCTGGTATTTCTGAGAATGGAGTTTCAGATCAGACCATGTCAGTCTTCTTGACAGCAGCTGCCAATGTGATTGGTCTGACATGGATACAGAATCTGTTCCTGTTTAACACAAGTTTGAGCATTAAATACGTCAAGTGTTCAGATTTACATCTCTTGAGCTTTAAACTGACCAATGAACAGTTCAGCTCCTGACTGAAAATACTGACACAAAGCTCAGTGTGTGGGGGTGTAGCTCAGTGGTAGAGCATTTGACTGCAGATCAAGAGGTCTCTGGTTCAATTCCAGATGCCCCTGATTTCTGCTCATGGAGGATCCATGACCTGACAACAAATATTGATGTGGACTGACAGAAATCCTAACTTGTTGTTTAAACATGAATCATGTGGTCAGATGTAAACACTCTTGGCTCAAATCCAGATGTCTTGTTTAACTTCTTTGATTGAATGGAGAGTCATCTTTTGACAGCTGCTGTCGCTGTGGATGCTTCAGACTGAATCCAAAATGCATCAGAGTGAAACTTGCTGTTTACATTGTCTCTTGAGCAATGAGCAGCTGTCACTGATCGATTCACAGATGAAAGCTTCATGTGGGGGCATAGCTCAGTGGTAGAGCATTTGACTGCAGATCAAGAGGTCTCTGGTTCAAATCCGGATGCCCCCTGGTTTCATTTAGGAACGACCCAAAAGAAACTTCCCCTGATGCCAATGCCTATTGTCTTCAAAGTTTCTTGTACTTGTTTAGTAACGTCACTAAACTACTTGTTTCGTAAGAAAAATATTTGCTATTTTGCTTTTGAAAATAGCAAAAATAAGGTTCTGTGTGACTGGTTGGCAGTTGAGTCAAAATCTCTGACGACTTCAATTTAACAGACTTTATAAAATAGATTGCAACCTGTTTCCATGATGTCTGCCTATAACAGCACTGCTGGCCTTTAATAAACGGTGACTGTGATGCTACAAGGCTGAGCATCTGAATATGTAATTTAATTACCGCCGCCTATGTAACATGACAAGGCAGCTTTAATGAGGCAATTAGCTCCTGCAGTGCAGATGGTGGCTGCTTGCTGCTCTCTGCATCACCCAGATATCAGAATGAGTTAGATTCCTCCTCAGTTTCTGTGGAGATGCAGTTTTTTATTTTACGGTTGACTAGCGTGAGTTTCCTGATTAATTTCACTGTTTCATTGTTTATTTAGTCTATTCAACAGGGACCATATATAGGAATATTGATTTTACTCCAGATTGCCATCTGCTGACCATTTGCACCTTCAACTGTGCTTTGTGAAAACCTTTTCCTGTCATTTAATGTAAAATATTTGCTTCCTTTATAGTTCTGACAAACTGTAATGACAACATTAGTAATTAAAGGGGCAGTATTATGTGTTTTCCAGGCACACGGTGGCATTTTATAGCACAACCTAGTAACTGTGTTCACTCCAACTGTTATAAAAATGCTACATATGCAAAATATGACTTTAATATGACAAAAGAGATTTGATTTTGTGATTTAATGCCTTAAAATTGTCTCTTTTAAAACTTGTGCTTTTCTGAAACGCCGTCATCACATCTTGGGTCCTCTATAAACCCTTTAACATCGTTTCTACATTTTGTAGCTCCAGTAAAGAGCGAGCAGAAGCAGCTGCACCAGCTGTTTGCTGTTTGCTGAGTGACACAGAAGCTCAGAACATTAAAAACTGCAGCTTGGAGGAGGAGCTGCACCTCGAAGGCGGAGGTCGGAGACTAAAGGATTTTTAACACCATCATAAATAAACCAGTTAGAAGATGCAAAGACGATATTTAATTATGTTACACATATTAATCAATTAATCTATCAATCAGGTTTCTTAGTATTACACAAGGATGTTCAAAGTGCTTTACTTCATAAAAACACAAAATCATCATACAGTCAAACTGAGAACAAATGAACAATGGAAGTAAACATGCACAATTAAATCTTTTTTAAAATGTTCATAATATTGTACAGTCTTGATTTTATTTTCAAATGAACAAAAGATACAGGCAAATGTTGCCTTTTCTCACAGCACATTGGAGAGAATGAGGAAGCAATGCCAGCATTTCCTCAGCCTGTCTATAAAAAGCAGCAGAGCCAAGCAGGGATTCGTTCTTCCTGCATATTTTGGCTCGAACCAAAGCTTTTGTCCAGCAGCTGGCAGAAAGGGTCACCTTTTCCTGTCCCAGCCACAGAACAAGCCCTCACTGCACGTCATGATGCCCCATGATAACAACAACAACAACAACAACAACAACAACAACAAGGAGAAGAATACAGTTTCATAGTTTAAATGTGATTAAACAATGTTGAGATGTACAGAAAGTCTATGCAAATAATATATAATTTTCGTGTGACATCACAACCATCTTGGCAGGCAGATGCTATGACAACAACAAATAAGTGGCAAGCCCATAACGAGCTCTGGCTTTGTTCCTACCGAACTCCCAGCAGGAGATCGGAGGGAGCTTGTCCACATCGTCATCATTTTGTTCAGGTGCACACAGACGAATGCCAACATGTTTTCTTTTTGTTGGTTTGGTCGTCGTTCACCTTTGCTTTGCCTACTTAGAATAGAATAAACTTTACTGACTGTAAAGGGGCGAAGGGATCCTCACCCTGAAAGGTTTGAGAAACACTGCCGTAAGCAAGGAAAAGTCAGATGTATCTAAGAGTGTTGCAAGTAGTTCAAATATAACTTAATATAAATAAGTAAATACATAAGATAACAAGCATGCTTGCAGATCTGTTTTTCTGTAAATAATCTGTAAATGAATGCAGAGAAAATTAGATTTAAGTTACTCAGAGTTGGGGATTGTAAAGCCTGATGGCTACTGGCAGAGATGATTTCCTGTGGTGCATTTTAAGGAAGAACAGCTCAGATTTATGGGAATTATTATGTACACACAGCAAGACCGGCTGTAAATGTGCATGGCTGCTTTAGCTGCTGGTAGCATGGAGGAGGCGGCCGGCCTTTTGTCTGTGTGTGACCTACATTGCCACTACAGTGAAATGGGCTAAGAGGGCTTTACGCCTATTGATAGCAGCAATCTGGATTCTTTTAGGGAAATTGTGAGGAGAAGGATTAGGCTTGATTCAATAGCTGTTTTTTGCCCAGCATGCAGTGGTGACTCATAGAGTATCAGGATGTACCTTATGATTAATGTCTCCATAAAACTGTCTCTACAAAACCAGTGAACTGTTAAAGCAAATGCTTGAAGTAAAACAAATGAAGTACAGTTAACAGTTAAAAATGTGAATTGTTTACCTGTTTCCCTCAGATATATTAAGCTAAAAATGTCTTGAATTTAATTATATTTTCATACTTTTACACTCCCTTGTGCATCCATAATAAAATCCTATTTTGTTAAGTATTGAAACATCAGCCCACCTTTTGCTGATTGTTGCTTCTGATCACTTTCCCAGCGGGACAATAGAGGCAGCATGCATCAGCTTCAGATGGATTATGGGGATTATAAAGTAAGCCACTTACTGCCTGAGTAGATTATAACACAGGAGCACATAATTATTTAATCTGTCATTTCTCAAAAAATCTAAAAGTGATTGTAAGTGAAGCATTGATTCCTATCACCTGGTTAAACCAGGTTGAAATATTTAATTTAGAAAACATAAATATGTTTCCACAGTAAATTTTACACAGAGCTGCTGGGATCTTCCTGTGGCTCTGAGAAATGTGAAAGTGCTAACTTTTATCTTTAAATACAAATACAATAACAAATGTAGAGTTTTAGCAATTTGTGAGGTTTTTAATGGACTAATTTAATATCTAAAGAATAACAGTAAAAGTACCAGTACTATTTTCATAGAGCTCATTTTCTGCTCATTTCTTTTTAAAATAATAAAAAGCAAATTAACTAACCTCTTTTTGCAAAAATGTTATGTTTCCCTTATATTAAAAATAGTAGTTCTTAAAAATATGAACAAATTCTCTGTTACACTATAAGTTTGATTGGATTTATCTTCTTATTCGATGCAGGTAAACATGGTTTTAAAAATGTTTTGGAAAAAGAGATTTTTGGGTTCAGAGTCGCTGTAAGCAGCAGGGAGGAGTTTCTGCAGATCACACAAAGATTTCACTCAAGTAAAGAAAGAAGTAACCATCCAAGAAATTACTCAAGAAAGAGCAGAAACATATTTGGTAGAACAGTGAGTAACTGATCAAAAATCAACCATTTAATATTTAGAAACTACCTCTTCAGAAAGACAAAAGAATAAGTGAAAATTTTAGAAAATAAAATAATTCAAAGAAGTTGTGTAATTTCAAAATAAAATAAAGATAAAGAAACATTTTCAAAAACTGCAGGCGAATTTTTTACTAAAACAAATTTGAAGTCGCAGTGCGTAGAGTTTCCAGAAATTTTACTCAAATAAGAATAGAGATATTTCATAATAAAATTACTCAATTAAAAGTAAAAAGTACAAGGTAGTAAAATGTGTGGGTTTTTTAAAGACTTTACTCAAGTAGATGAAACTAGTTCCTACCCAAGTCTGGCTGTATTATAGTTGAGATGCGTCACTCGAAAATAAATTAACTTTTGAATAATACTCCAATATTCCAACTACTGCACATTCTCAGTAGCTGTGTAATAAATAGTTATTACTTTCATATATAAGCAGTCGAATCTTTTAATATATCCCAGCAGAATTGCAGCTGATTTGTCTGTCAGCAGGGAGGAGTTTCCGCAGCATTTTAACAGAAACATTGGGACATGTCAGGGTTGCGCCTCTTGGCCTCCGCACTGCAACCAACCGACGTCAACCAGAAATAGCGAGCTAGCCAGTTGTTGTTTTGGGGGAATAAGAAAAGAGCTGCAAGCGGAAGAAACACCGGATTTCGGCTTTTTCCTTTTCGCTCATTTAGTTTTTTTCAAATTGTTTTTGTATACACAACTGAAATAATGTCTACGCCCGCAAGGAGACGGCTAATGAGGGATTTTAAAAGGTAAAGTAGCCGTTTGTGGAAGCTAGCTCTTCAGATTTAGCCGACGGAGCTACGTGGCTAACACGGTTAGCTTAGCGTTAGCTCCGGTTTACGACAACACTGTCCAATTTTTACTACCTAAAACGTCTTAAACAGAATAGTCCAGTCTTTTTATGATAGCTGCTGCTTTTTTATTTTTTTTTTATTATTTTGGAAATACCAAATGTAACGTCTTAAATGCTGACTGTTGATGGCAAACGGCTAATTTTAGCTGAATTACGCCAGTGTTTTTCAGTGTTTTTGATTAGTTTTGTAGGCGTTTCGGCTTCAAAATTTCTCCCACAAAATCAGTTTGGATCAAAGATGTTTAGCATCTGTTTGATCTGCTCATGAATATGAGCTAAAATGTACACAAATGGGTTTGTTTAATACTGAGTGGGTTTAAAATGAGCCCGTTAACAGGTAAAATTTCAGTTTTTAAATTTGGTTTCGTTTTTTTCTGGCTCGGGGAAACTTCAGTGTTTACAGCAGATATTTACATTATTTCTGTATCTGTTTATGTGCAAGTCAATATTTACACATATAGCACTGCATTAATACTATTAGATTTGTAAATATTATTTACTCTGGCCTGTAGAATCACAATGATTCCCATTTCTGCTAAAATCAAAGTAGTACAGTTTTGATAATGTTCTGTGTATTATTTAGTTATTGTCAGTTATATTTCCTCTCAGGCTGGATTTAATTATTCTGCTATTATTTAGATTAATCCGGTCCTGATTTTGCACTGCAAGAAAAAAATCTAAAAGAATTTTTTACGTTCTCTAATCAACAAAAGCTTGGCTAAACAGAAACTTTAAATTTTAAGCTAATTTTAAAGCTATTTGTGCAGAATTGCAATAAGTTAATCGCATGATAAATGCAAAACGAGCTCAATAATTTCCATTTGCATAATCAAATCACCCAAAAACCTTGAGGATAAAAGTCTTCCTTCTGGTCTCAACTAGCCATTTTTATGGATAATTTAGTTTGTTGTTTCTGTTTTTAAAGTTTATTGATTTGTGAGAATCTGTTCTCACATTATTAAGCCGTCAGCGTTATGGTACTGGAAAACTGTCTCAAAACAACAATTTTATTGTTTATTGCAATAACTTCAAGGATGATTTATTGTCTTGAAACTTTTGTTATAGTCACAGGCATCCTCACAACAAAACATAAAGTATTAAATGTAACAATCTAAACATTTGGTGGTTTTTGTGTTTAAATAAAAAGTTAATGTTTCTGCAGCTGAAATGCTCACCTTAGCAGCTACTGCTTGTTGAACATATCCTTCCCAGAATGCTGCGCTGCTCTCTGGCATCTTGTGCTGCTTTATAAGAGAGTCTGTAAAAACGAAATGTTACTGCAGGATGGATAAGGTGTCACTGTAACTCCACTCTGCTGTGGGGAACTTTGACACTGAATGGATCCGTCTAATGTGTTTTACACAAAACTAAAGACTGTCGTTTCATGACATCCTCACGGCTCAGTTTCGAGGTGCAGAGATGATATTCCCCAGCAACCACCATCAGTTGTTGGCAAGCAACTGCTAATCCACTGCGTTTGCTTTTGCCGCTGCTCTTTTATTCTCTGTCTGGTCAGAAATCCAGGCAGAGACGTTGGAGTTGAGGATCTGAAATGGTTTGAATTTCATCCTGCTCTTTGTGAAGCCTCATTTTTAACTCCTCTGGGATTTAGTTCATAGTTCATGTGTCATTTAAGCTTTGGAGATGCTAATTGAAAAACAAAACCCTTTTCCATCAACTGTCTGAAAATAGTAAGTAAAAACAAAATCCTTCTTGCTGCAATTGTCTGAAAAAACATGAATAAAAAAATTAAAAATAAGTTCATAACTTCTAGAATCTAAAAAAATGAATAAATGCTTAGTCTTTTATGCCAATAGCTAAGGTTTTTGTCTTTACACATAATACAGATTGAAAATAATTTTATGCATACTGCTTAAAAACTTATCAAGGATTTCATATCAGTCTATCAACTATTATTGATTTTCTTATGTTAAATATCTGAAATGTAGCCAAACTGCAAACTTGTGACACTTCCTGTCTTATCCAAAGTTTTTAATCCATATTTTAATTTTAAATCAGTTAAGAGGCGCGGTGGAGAAACCTTAAACTGCTCCTGAGCAACTTACTCAGCTACGCAACCAAACTAGCTTAGAGCTGCTAAAGCCTTTCCTCTGTCTACATCTCCCAGAATGCTGTGCGGTTCAGGGTCAGAGTTCAGTTCTATATATTGAATGTTCTATTGGATTGTGCTATCTATTGATATTGATCACGCGTCATGATATTTCTAGTTGCATAATGCTGATTTGTTTCCTGATATGCGCTAAGCTCCAGCTCTACAGTAACTGACCTGACAGAAACTCCTGATGTGCAGTGAAACAAAGTAACCGTCTCCTGGCCAATAAATCCAGTCCTCTTCCACATCAGTGAGTTTGTCTGCTGGACGGCCGTCAGAGAGAGGTCTGGGCTCTTACTGCTACAAATCTGCTTTACAGATATAATTACTGTAAACCTTCATAAAGCCTAAATTTCTTCTAGACATGAGGCTTAATCTTTAAGCTGTGTCCACCTCTTCTATCTTCATTAGTGATCAAGAGTCTGAATGTGAGGCTTGAAGCAGCTAATTTCTAGCAGTTTGTTTATCATGTTGCTTTGGTCCATTACTGTGTAATCCGCTGCAGTCTGGTGTTGGAAAATTCATTTAGATCGGTGGCTCTGATTTGCTCCTGTCTCTGTTGCCAGGCAGTTGCTGCTGTGGCATTTTGCTCTGCACGTCTCGGATCATTTGTCGAAGTTCAGATCGTGAAACCACAACTGGAACGGCAAATCAGCGCTGAAATATTTTTATTTCAGGTTAATCAATCGGGTTGTAAACTGGAGGATAGAAGACACATTTCCTGAACTTACATTTTTCTACACAGGACTGGATTAGCATGTTCTCAAATATGTTTTAGTGACTGAAAATTAAAAACTGGAGTATGTTTTAAACTTTGAAACACTAAAATAAATGCAGTATGAATAGAACTTAAGGTTATTACAGTAGATCTTGAAGATGCTTGATTTGTGAATTGAAAGATTATTTTTTAGGGAATGAATTGGATTAATTTTAGAAAAGACATGTTAAAAAAAGTTCCATAAACGCTTTAAATGTTAAACATGTTCCAGTTGAGTCAGTCAGGAGGAAGTTGTTTTGTTGCAGAGCAGAGAGAAACTGCAACACATGACGTTTCCTGACTGCTGCTTTGCCTCTGCAAGTTTAGACATTTAGAAATGATGTGACGGAGTTACTTTCTGTTCTGCAGAAGACAAGAAAATCAGCTCAAGGCATCAACAAACCTCATCACAGCGACCAAAACACCGACCATGCAGAGACGCATCACTGCTTTACACTTTGAATACAGAGTTTATTTGAACCTAAACAAATCTGGATAATGTGTCTGATCCATATCAGTCAATATTGATCTTTACTGGTTGTTTTAAATATCTGAACTTCTGCCGCATTTTGTCCAGTTTAAACTGCGGCTGCACAGTTTAGCCTGCAGGGAGTCGCTAGGTAACCAGAGCGAGTCGCTAGGTAACCAGAGCGAGTCGCTAGGTAACCAGAGCGAGTCGCTAGGTAACCAGAGCGAGTCGCTAGGTAACCAGAGCGAGTCGCTAGGTAACCAGAGCGAGTCGCTAGGTAACCAGAGCGAGTCGCTAGGTAACCAGAGCGAGTCGCTAGGTAACCAGAGCGAGTCGCTAGGTAACCAGAGCGAGTCGCTAGGTAACCAGAGCGCGTGAGTTAATGCCACCAACTTTCTTAGCAAGCTATCAGCAGCTGCCTACGTCTCCCAGAATGCCGTGCAGTTCTGGGTCAGTTTTATAAATGTATTGATTATTTTATCAGTTATCTATTGATATTGATCACGTCTCTTCATAGTAAAGACACGTGGTGATTTTTATCACCCAGCTTCACCAAAACACCACAGTTCTTCATATTAAATGCAAAACTACATGTCTTTTTGTCCATTATTTTAAGTTCATTTAATATATTTTCAAATGTATTAATATTTCCTGAAAGTTTTATTGAACAAGTTGTGGAGAAAGCAGTAAAACTTTTTAAACATCATTAATTGGACTTTGTTATAAAAACTATAAATCAGAATTCTTATACTAAGAAATGTATCACAATAAATGGTAAACGATGCGATAAATATCAACCCCACGATATACAGTTGAGATTATTCCTTTATTACTTCAAAGATTAGTTTTTAATCTCTAAGTCTATCAGAGTGTTTTCATGGTGGAGTTGGCGTCGGCGGCGTTTCCAGCCACAGAGCCCTGCCAGCAGCAGGTTGGCGTTGTACGGCTGATCCTGCACACAGCCTCATGCTGCAGCTTCTTGTTTTGACCGATAATTATCTAGTTGTCAAGGTTTTAGTCGCCTCATGCTCCACTCGTTCATCTCTCCCTCTGGCTATTTCTCCTCCTGTTCTAGATTTTTATTTTATAAATCTGTTTGTTGTGTTGCCAGCTGCCTCCGTCTGAAATGCTCGTCTTGCTCTTCTTCGTGTCTTCCTCTCCTCCTCATCGTTTCTTCCTCTTCTCATTGTTTCTTCTTCTCCTCATTGTTTCTCATTGTTTCTTCCTCTCCTCATCGTTTCTTCTCCTCCTCCTCATCGTTTCTCATCGTTTCTTCCTCTCCTCCTCATCGTTTCTCATCGTTTCTTCCTCTCCTCCTCATCGTTTCTCCTCCTCCTCATCGTTTCTCATCGTTTCTTCCTCTCCTCCTCATCGTTTCTCATCGTTTCTTCCTCTCCTCCTCATTGTTTCTTCCTCTCCTCCTCATCGTTTCTCATCGTTTCTTCCTCTCCTCCTCATCGTTTCTCATCGTTTCTTCCTCTCCTCCTCATCGTTTCTTCCTCTCCTCCTCATCGTTTCTTCCTCTCCTCCTCATAGTTTCTTCCTCTCCTCCTCATCGTTTCTCATTGTTTCTTCCTCTCCTCATCGTTTCTCATCGTTTCTTCCTCTCCTCATCGTTTCTCATCGTTTCTTCCTCTCCTCATCGTTTCTCATCGTTTCTTCCTCTGCTCCTCATTGTTTCTTCCTCTCCTCCTCATCGTTTCTTCTTCTCCTCCTCATCGTTTCTCATCGTTTCTTCTTCTCCTCCTCATCGTTTCTTCCTCTCCTCCTCATCGTTTCTCATCGTTTCTTCCTCTCCTCCTCATCGTTTCTTCTTCTCCTCCTCATCGTTTCTCATCGTTTCTTCTTCTCCTCCTCATCGTTTCTTCCTCTGCTCCTCAGACTTCAGGAGGACCCTCCCACTGGTGTGAGCGGAGCGCCGTCTGAGAACAACATCATGCTGTGGAACGCTGTTATTTTTGGGTGAGTCATGTTCTAAATGCAGCTCCATCCCGCCGTCTCCTCTCTGCCTCTGATGCTCACATCCTGCAGCCGCCTCTGTGCTTTAATAAAATATCATCTCTCGTTGCTGAGCGGCGTGCTTCATGTGTTATACGGACCAACGACACGATTCAGGTTTGGTTCACTTATTTTAGTTCAGCCTAAGCCACACGTAGCCGAATATCCACAGAAAATAATATCATTAAAACTGTCATTTATAAAACCCAAGTGAAGATCTGAGAAAATTAGCGCTGCAGTTTGATAAATTCACAATTGCCATTTCAGTTTATTGATTTTTGAGAATGTGTTCTTGCTTTATTGTGTCATTGATATTATGTCACTGGAATATTGTCTCAAAATAACAATATTATCGTTTATTGCAATAACTTCTGGGACAATTAATTGCCCAGTAAATTTAGTTTTCATGACAGCCTTCATATTCTTGCTTTGACAAAATTCCAGTCTTGTTTTATGAACTTTATATTCTCTGGCTTCCTCCCAGAGTCCAGAAACATGACGGTCAGGATAATTGGTCTCTCTAAATTCTCCTGAGCGGTGTGCGAGTGCGTGTGTCTCTCCGTGTTGCCCTGCGACAGACTGGCGGTCCGTCCAGGTGACCTGGACATGATTTAATGCGACACAAAGAAAACAAAGAGTATAGCCTAAATGAATTACCATAACAAAATAGTCTGACACAAACAAGTCTAATCTACTAATTCTAGTTCTCTGCTATAGAAAGTGACGCTCTGCCTCAGATCGGTGTTGAACTGATAAATATAACATTTCTCTCTCTGTCTGCTGCAGGCCTGTTGGGACGCCATTCGAAGATGGTAAGTTATACGTTTGGATTTATTGGGTTCATAAAGTGGTTTGTTTACCAAACAGAATTTTATTGAACTGGAGCCGCATGTCTCCTTCAGCCGAACGCAGCCTGGAGCTGCGAACACGACTCTGCAAAAGTAAACATAAAACAGAGCTGGATATAAAAATACTGAGTAGTTCTGGAGCATTTTCATTGGAGAACAAGAAGGCTTCATAATTATCATTATTATACGGAAAATACTTGAGCTCTGCAGGGAGCTACAGGAAGTAAATGTTTGTTTTTGGGAAAAACATGAACATTGATGACATTATCTTTCAATTAGAGTAACATTAAAAGTTTCCCCTGTGTTTTTATGGATTTCATGGATATTTTGTTCTAAAGGAAATCCTTCTCTCGCTACTTCTCATCATTTCCATGTGGAAAAGTTTGGAGTAGAGCTTTGCTAACATGCAGCTTCTCTTGAGGTTTTCTTTTGAACTTTGTCATTTTTAATTGCTGACGTTTCAGCAACTTTCTATGCTTTATGCAAAAATGTGAATAGACTGGATTGGCTATGAGGAAATGTGGATTTAGAGTAATTCACTGTGCTTTGGCACTGCTTAGGAATAAAAATGACAAATATTGCGTCTGACATTGTAGGATCTCTTTCTGCTCTTCTAGTTGACGCTTGTCAGCCTGTCCCTCCCTGCTCCTGTCTAGTCCTGCACAATACACTGCTTTTGCTGCAGTAAGGGGTATTTATAGTCCCTTCATGGTTTCCTTTGCTGTCAGCAGCGTCTCTGGTTTTCACATATGCATCTTTCTTGCAGAGTAAAAGTTTTGTGTTTTCCTTTCTGTCTCTGCAGGAACATTTAAGCTGCTGATAGAGTTTTCAGAGGAGTATCCCAACAAGCCTCCCACGGTTCGGTTCGTCTCCAAAATGTTTCATCCAAATGGTGAGGGATGCTGCAGCAACAAACACCATCACCTTTTCTGATTATCTACACATTTAGAGCAAAATAACTTTAAATGCATAGTAAAAACTAGTTTCATGAACTTTTCCACCAGAATCTTTTCATAAACATCAACAGTTTTGTTCTTCCCTTCAAAAAAATCAAGATAATCATTTAATCACATAATAAATTAAAATGAGCTCCATCATTTTCATTCTGATGTTTTCTGAAGGAAAAGTTAGTTTTTTCCGTTTATAATCATTTTATTTATGGCTTAAGTTGTGTAATTCTTTTATCAATAAATTACTAAATTATCAACATAATTTGCTTTGAAAGCTGCTGTTTTAGTTTATTTCTGAGTTTTAACATGAAGGTTTAGTTCAAATCCATTAAAGCTGAAATAATTTATCACCTTCATTTACAGCCATGACATTTTCTTCTTTTTTGATGAAAAAATGAAATATGAGATGACCAGCATAAAGGTCATATAATCTTACTGTATTTTCAATCTGCATGAGTTTCACTGTTCAATGTTTTTTGCTTGGAAATGACCTGCTTAAATTTGAACTATTGTTTCCTGTTTTCCAGTTTACGCTGACGGCAGTATATGTTTAGACATTCTTCAGAATCGCTGGAGCCCGACGTACGACGTGTCGTCCATACTCACGTCCATCCAGGTCTGTCGGATTTATGTTTCTGCAAACTAAACTTTAAACAATCCGCCTGAATACAAGAGAATCAGCAAATTAGAAGTGAAACACTGTAAATTCATCACACACGGATGCTTAAATATTTGATCAAATTCACTCAGTTTCTATTTAAATATTAAGTTCTTTATTATATTTTAAAAAGTGTCTCTGACTCCATACATCTGTGTGCTGACAGCTTTTCCTGCTGCTTCTGCACCTCTTTTTTCTTTTTTTTTCTTCCACTCAACTTTCTTTTAATATTCTGGGATTCCAACTTATATTAGCAATGATATTTTTGTGTCTAGCGCCTCCTAGTGGCAATGTGAAGAAGGATATTTCAGTATTTTAATATCTTTGTAAAAATATGTATTTTTATATAGATTTATGGACATTTAGGTCTGTCATAGTAAATTCTGCTGGACAATAAATTAAAATATTAATGTGAGATTTTTTAAGTGTTATATTGATAGTAATAGAAATGCTTCTCAGGACTACTGAATTCACTTTAAAAAATTATACTTGAATAAAATAAGAACAAAATAAATCTTACTTGAATAAATAATTCTTTTAAATTTCTTGAATAAAATGAAAGTGTTTTCTTTTTGTATTTTGCTTGCAGTCGTTGCTTGATGAGCCGAACCAACAGCCCGGCGAACAGCCAGGCGGCGCAGCTCTACCAGGAAAACAAGAGGGAGTATGAGAAGCGGGTAACGGCCATCGTGGAGCAGAGCTGGGTGGACGGCTGAGCGTCTTCCTCTCCGTTCCGTCGTCTTCATCACCCCTCATCGTCATCATCCCTCTTCTTCAGCCGCTCATCAAGAAACAACAGTAACTATCAAAACTCAAGTGCCACCCTGATAAGTAAAAAGGAAAACCAAATTTGAACAGACATCAAGTTGCTTACCGATCGTTGCAGGAAATCTGGGGTGTTGGGTTTCCATCTTTAATTGTTTCTTGTCTTTTTTATTGCATGGTGTGGGATAAGTTATTGCTAAGAAACTTGTAATATATGTTTGGTTGGACTAAAAGCGGTTAATGCCTGAGTTTTAATCTTTTGTTTTCTGCTGGTTTGAGAAGGAAACGCTAACGACCAAATCGGCACGTTTTTAAAAGCTGTGGAAAAACCCAGGAAATGCCTTTCAGAGCTCATAAATATTACTGATCCTCAGTTAAACTAAATAAAGGAACGTCTGCCGCTTCGTTTCTGCTTCGGTTTGGATTCAGTTAGTTTGAGGCAGCTGCAGCAGCTGCAGCAGCTGCAGCAGCTGCAGCAGCGCAGGCAAATCACGACTCCCCGGTTCGACACGACAAGTTTCTTATGAGAGAGAAAATAATGTTTTTACGTTTTATTTTGCAGAGCTGTTTTTCTAATTTTCTTCCTCCAAGTTTATCAAAGCAGGTAAAATAGCATAATGGAGGCACTGCAAACCACAAAATGTATTTTTGTGTTACTTTCTAGTGCAAATGTCTTAGTTTTGTCTTTGAGTGTGCGAGCTTAAATGTAACTTTTCAGCATAAGAGATGGGTTTGACATGAATAATTCCTTATCAATGAAAAAGTTTCAGTTTCATTGACAGATTTCACTTATGACAAAATATCTTTCCTGTGTTTTATAAGTGAAATAATCTGACAGTGGAAATATTATTCTCCAAGTAAATTTCACTGGATTATTGACTTAAAACAAGCTTCTTCTTCTTTTTTTTTTTTTTTTTTTTTGCTGAAAAGTTACTTTTAATTAGTTTAGTCTTTTTTGTGCACCAAGATATTTGTACTAAAAACCAAAATACTTTAACATTGAGTGTTTTTGCAGTGGGATGCTTCCACATCATGTTTTATCATAAATAAATGCAGATTGAAAGGAAGTCGGTTAGGCAGGAGGGAAGATTTATTTTAATTTTAAATTTATCTCCCGAAACAAAACAATTTAAGTGTCCATGCTTCTGATTGCTCTATTAAAACTACTTGGCTGCAATATTAAGGAAAAAAAAGCAAAATTAAGTAATGCTCTTTTTTTCTTTTTAATTTAATTTGAAAACAAGCTGCTGCACCTTCATGCTGTGCAAACCTACCTTCAGTGAAGATTTAAATGTTTTCTTTTGGTGTCTGTACCTTTTTTTGTTTTTATTTTCTTTTTCTTGGAAAAACAAAATTCTCCTTAACCAAACAGTCATGACTGAACCCGATCCGCCAACATGAAACAAACCTCCCTTTCTTAAACAGAGATGCTCATATTGTGGCTTGTGACTTATTTCACCTAGTAAACAGAATATGCTATCAAATTTTGAGAAACAAATGTACTTAAAATAATATGCTGTATAAACATAATAAAACACATTTTTCAGACTTTGACAGAAGTTTCTTTGACTTCTTTGGTATGTTTTGAGAACTAGACACAGTTCTTTCAATGCAGCAAAACAAAATCTACTTTATTTTCTTGATTTTAGTTTTTTCTGCAAGATGAATATATTTGACTCAGCAGTATTGGTCATGACAAAGTTTGGGGGTTAGGGTCCAAGTTAATTTCTTTGTACAAAACTGGCTAATTTAATGCCAAAATTATTTTTTTAAGTTTTACCTGCTCAACAGTCAAGTATTTTTATAAAACATGTTTACCATTAAAGATCCAAATAGGAGCTTTGGATTTTTACCCTTTGAAAAGGAAATTTTAACAAAGTTTTTGCTAAAAACTTTGTTTTTCAAATTGACATTTTTTAGGTTCAGAGTAACTGAGACTGTTTTGGCTGCTGCAGCTTCCTGTGTAGCTGAAACACTTGTTACCTTTTAAAGCTTTCAAATAAGATGCAGAAAAATTTTAACTACTGAAATAATACCATAAATTAACACCAAGTTATCAGCAAGTCATAATAAAGCAGCTAACAGATTTAGCTGAATGTGTTGATGTAAAAACTTCTGCACACTTAAAGAAAAAGCTGACTTTGCAAAAAGATTTTACATTTTAAATCTAAATTCCCAAACTTGCCTGTTACCGATTTTAAATTATCCACTTTTTTCTTTTTTTTGATTTTCTGCCTTGGAAATATCATCAATATGTTATTTGAAGTAAATCAGAGTTAAAAAACAAACAAGGTTCTTTATTCTACTATAAAACATGCAGTTTCACAGTAAATGTACATATTTATGCATAACTGAATGCAGTAAAATCTAGTGATACATGATATATCATCAGTATTACTAATTTAACATATCAGTAAATAAAACCAGGCCGATATTAACCAATATTTGTTTTCTTTCCAAAGAAAACAACAAATAATTTAATACCGTCATTATTGGCCATAACGACAGTATTAAATAATCCAACAAAACTTCATATCGGTGCGTTCCTAGTAAAGTCGATAAAATGAGAGGCTCCCACACCCAGAAGATTCTGCCGTTTCTTTACATGATTTTTAAAAACTTGTAAAAACCATAAAAACTTGGTCCATGTTGGTAAACATTTGAGCGATTCCCGGTTATCGGCCGGTCCCGGTCATCGGCCCTGTCAGGAGCAGAACAAGTTGGTGAGGATTTCCTCCCACAGCGGGTTAAAGGTTGATGCGTTTCCAAGGCAACCGACCTGCTGACTTTTGATGATTTCATCTCTGGTCTTGAAAACGGGTGCGTCCTCCACCACGATGCCGTCCGCCATTTCCTTCACCTTGTCCAGCAGCGCCGTGCTGTAACTGCACTTGGCAAACACAAGGGGTCACTCTACACTACACTTTTTATTGAAGAACAAGAAGAAGTAGTGGAAGAAGAAATTACAAATAGCAGAAATATTTTCAATAAGGGGCTTTTATTCCAATCATCCCTCCTTTGAAGTATCACAGACAAGATTTTAATTAATTACGAGCACATAGACATATTTACAAAAAAGAAGAAATTTTTCCAGAATGTCTTAATTTTAATGAGAAACATTTTTTCTATGAAGAGCAGATGTGATCTTTCATCTAGATACTCAGATGTTTGCATGATTGTTTGAAAGTTCTGAAAGGGATAATTTGATGCTGATGTGATAAAAAAAAAAAAAAAACTTAACATTTTCTTAAACAGAAAACTTTGGGATACTCTGGTTGGAAAAAAGAATATAAATTAATGTAAAGAAGGATGAAAGGAAACGAGGGACACGAAGGGATATAATTAAAATGGACAAATAAGGGAAGGAGGAAACTAAACTAAATAGAGGAGGACGGCTGAAATGTAATTGTAATGACGTCACAACAACAATTACACGTCCGGTGTAAATCCTCCGATTATTTAAAACCCGAGTTTTCATCATATAACTTTTATACCTGGTTCGGCTCATTCCTAAAACATGAACTAGTAAATGTGAGTTTTGGTTCATTTCAGCTCGTGGTGCGTTCACGTACCGGCAGCCCATGAAGACGTTGTTGGCCCACACCATGGACAGGGACAGCAGATGGTCCAGCCGATCCGCCTCAAAGTCGCTCATGTTCCGCAGGATGAACTCCCTCCGCGCCTCCCAGTGCTTGTCGCTCTCCCAGTAACCCCGAAACGTCTCCACCTGCTGGGCGGTGGCCCGGTTCTGCTGGATGAAATCCTGGACGGCGAGCGCAGACATCTTTTTCGAGTAACAAAACGTAACTTCCGGTGACGTATTTCCCCCTGCAGCGCCGCACTGTGGTGGTGGAGCGACATAGCATCTAACATGAAGCGAGGCCAGGTCAAATCGCTTCAAATGTATTTATTATGCGATTAACTCGGATTAAAATGTTTACAGTAAAACCAGTTCACTCTGAAACTAATCTATGGATAGTTTACTTTTAATTTTCAAGTCAGAAGATCCATTGAATTTACAAAGATAATCTGTTTGCCTGTTTTGTGTTTAATACAATGTATTAGGGCCATCCTAAGAAAAAAGGATTTAAAAAATTTAATTATTGGAATAAGTTCATGATAGTGAGAATGAATTTGTATGAGAATAACAAGAATAACATTACGAAAATAAAGTACAAATAATCCAAGACTAAAGTCATAATATTAAAGGAAAGGAGTTATCACCAGAATAAAGTTGTAATATACTTACTTTTTTCTAGTAATACTATGACTTTATTCTCTTATTATGACTTTATTCTTGTCGTATTCGGACTTTATTTTTCTAATTTTATTATTAATTTTCTTAGCATAGCCCTAATACTACGTTATTGTTGTATAAGGATCATTGATTGATAGTCTAATATAGCAAATAGACTTTTGAATAAAGGGGCAGATTATATCATTTTATTTTTTTCCAACTACTTCTTTTCATGAAGAAATTTTCTGTATATTAACTTGTTACACATTCCTTTCAAACAAAATAAATTAAATAAATAATAAATTAAAATGCAAATCATTTTACTCATCTTTGTTACGTTGCAAAAATTTCTAGGTCACGTGGAAGCTCAGTGAAGCTACATTAAAAGTTTAGTTCAATCAATGTCACATTTATTATCCAAATATTGCTAATCAAAAGAGCTACCTGATGTTATCAACTATGGAAATAAATGTTTTAGATACTATTTGGAGGAAGTGCTGTAATATTTCTAATGAAATATTTAAAAAATAATACATTTCAAAAGGTTCTGATACACTCTCATTTAAATAAAAAAAAAAAAACATGAATAAATAATAAAGTGAATAAAATCAGTACCAGTGAAAAAAACCTTTTAAAAAAAAAAAAAAAAAAAAAAACCTAGCCAATGTGAACAGAGCTTGCCCACGCTGTGCTAGCGTAATCACGTACGTACGTAACGTACGTAATGTCAAAGTTCAAGGAAAAAGCGGGCTAGCATGGCGCTAGTTAGCTAGCTGGAGCTCAGGAAAGCAAAGCTAATGTTATATTTTCAGACTTTTATTTGAAGACAAATGGCAGAGAGAGACTGGTAGAATTCATATGGAAACAAAGTAAGAAAATATAATTTTTTTTATTGTACTATATAATTACAAATGACCTAAATCGATGTTTTTGTCTGCCATAATATTCTGGTTTAAAGTGTTTTTGTTCACCGACACTTACAGTGTAACTCGCCCCCAATTGAACATTTATGATAAACTGTATAAATTTGTTAATTAATGTTCAATCTTTATGTTTCTGTGTCAATTTTGACATATTCGTGTAAATAATTTACCTAAATCCGTCTCACTGCTGCCCTCTTTAGGTCGATCAGGCCTAACAGCTGAAATGTTCTTTGTGCTGCTACAAAACAGTTTCTGGCACTTATTTAGAAAAAACAGAAGAAATCTGAAACGGTAAAAATACTCCTCACAACACTGCTTCGCCAAACTGACATATTGTCACCTTTCAAATGTTTGCTTTGCCAAAATATAATTTAGGAGAAAAAAACACTTTTGGCCAAATTTGCAAATTAGGTAGGTGACAATAAAAATAAGCAAGATATGTTGATGAACAGGGTATAATATGTTTTTTTCATTTTTGTCTTTCATTATCAATTCGAGTCATTAATGCTGCCTCAGAGTTTTTATGCATGTTAAGGAAAAACAAAAACATGCAAATGTGACCAAAGTTGGGTAATAACTTTATACATTTATAATCTAACTCTCTCACTCTTTGGTTACCTAGCAACTCACTCTTTCTTTCATTGCCTAGCAGCAACGTTTTGAGTAACTTGGTCAGCAGTTTCAGGTTTGACCACTGAGCCTCATAACCGCTTAAAATAAAACACCTGATCAAACAGGACAATAAAACACCTGATCAAACAGGAAATAAAACACCTGATCAAACAGGAAAATAAAACACCTGATCAACAGGAAAATAAAACACTTGATCAAACAGGAAAATAAAACACCTGATCAAACAGGAAAATAAAACACCTGATCAAACAGGAAAATAAAACACCTGATCAAACAGGACAATAAAACACCTGATCAAACAGGAAAATAAAACACCTGATCAAACAGGAAAATAAAACCTGATCAAACAGGAAAATAAAACACCTGATCAAACAGGACAATAAAACACTTGATCAAACAGGAAAATAAAACACCTGATCAAACAGGAAAATAAAACACCTGATCAAACAGGAAAATAAAACACCTGATCAAACAGGAAAATAAACACCTGATCAAACAGGAAAATAAAACACCTGATCAAACAGGAAAATAAAACACCTGATCAAACAGGAAAATAAACACCTGATCAAACAGGAAAATAAAACACCTGATCAAACAGGAAAATAAAACACCTGATCAAACAGGAAAATAAAACACCTGATCAAACAGGAAAATAAAACACCTGATCAAACAGGAAAATAAAACACCTGATCAAACAGGACAATAAAACACCTGATCAAACAGGAAAATAAAACACCTGATCAAACAGGAAAATAAACACCTGATCAAACAGGAAAATAAACACCTGATCAAACAGGAAAATAAAACACCTGATCAAACAGGGAAATAAACACCTGATCAACAGGAAAATAAAACCTGATCAAACAGGAAAATAAACACCTGATCAAACAGGAAAATAAAACACCTGATCAACAGGAAAATAAAACACCTGATCAAACAGGAAAATAAAACACCTGATCAAACAGGAAAATAAAACACCTGATCAAACAGGAAAATAAAACACCTGATCAAACAGGAAAATAAAACACCTGATCAAACAGGACAATAAAACACCTGATCAAACAGGGAAATAAAACACCTGATCAAACAGGACAATAAAACACCTGATCAAACAGGAAAATAAAACACCTGATCAAACAGGAAAATAAAACACCTGATCAAACAGGAAAATAAAACACCTGATCAAACAGGAAAATAAAACACCTGATCAAACAGGAAAATAAAACACCTGATCAAACAGGAAAATAAAACACTTGATCAAACAGGAAAATAAAACACCTGATCAAACAGGTAAATAAACACCTGATAAAACAGGAAAATAAAACACCTGATAAAACAGGAAAATAAAACCTGATCAAACAGGAAAATAAAACACCTGATCAAACAGGAAAATAAAACACCTGATCAAACAGGGAAATAAAACACCTGATCAAACAGGAAAATAAAACACCTGATCAAACAGGAAAATAAAACACTTGATCAAACAGGAAAATAAAACACCTGATAAAACAGGAAAATAAAACACCTGATCAAACAGGAAAATAAAAACCTGATCAAACAGGTAAATAAAACACCTGATAAAACAGGAAAATAAAACACCTGATCAAACAGGAAAATAAAACACCTGATCAAACAGGAAAATAAAACACCTGATCAAACAGGAAAATAAAACACCTGATCAAACAGGAAAATAAAACACTTGATCAAACAGGAAAATAAAACACCTGATCAAACAGGTAAATAAAACACCTGATAAAACAGGAAAATAAAACACCTGATAAAACAGGAAAATAAAACACCTGATCAAACAGGAAAATAAAACACCTGATCAAACAGGAAAATAAAACACCTGATCAAACAGGGAAATAAAACACCTGATCAAACAGGAAAATAAAACACCTGATCAAACAGGAAAATAAAACACCTGATCAAACAGGGAAATAAAACACCTGATCAAACAGGACAATAAAACACCTGATCAAACAGGAAAATAAAACACCTGATCAAACAGGTAAATAAACACCTGATCAAACAGGAAAATAAAACACCTGATCAAACAGGAAAATAAAACACTTGATCAAACAGGAAATAAAACACCTGATAAAACAGGAAAATAAAACACCTGATCAAACAGGAAAATAAAACACCTGATCAAACAGGTAAATAAAACACCTGATAAAACAGGAAAATAAAACACCTGATCAAACAGGAAAATAAAACACCTGATCAAACAGGAAAATAAAACACCTGATCAAACAGGGAAATAAAACACCTGATCAAACAGGACAATAAAAC
The DNA here is from genome assembly GCF_027474105.1 of Poeciliopsis prolifica. Lineage (NCBI taxonomy): Eukaryota > Metazoa > Chordata > Actinopteri > Cyprinodontiformes > Poeciliidae > Poeciliopsis > Poeciliopsis prolifica. The sequence continues at coordinate 614,502 of NW_026562504.1, read as the reverse complement.
ACTTGATCAAACAGGAAATAAAACACCTGATCAAACAGGGAAATAAACACCTGATCAAACAGGACAATAAACACCTGATCAAACAGGAAAATAAAACACCTGATCAAACAGGAAAATAAAACACCTGATCAAACAGGAAAATAAAACACCTGATCAAACAGGAAAATAAACACCTGATCAAACAGGAAAATAAAACACCTGATCAAACAGGGAAATAACACCTGATCAAACAGGAAAATAAAAACACCTGATCAAACAGGAAAATAAAACACCTGATCAAACAGGAAATAAAACACCTGATCAAACAGGGAAATAAAACACCTGATCAAACAGGACAATAAAACACTGATCAAACAGGGAAATAAAACACCTGATCAAACAGGAAAATAAAACACCTGATCAAACAGGAAAATAAACACCTGATCAAACAGGACAATAAAACACCTGATCAAACAGGACAATAAACACCTGATCAAACAGGGAAATAAAACACCTGATCAAACAGGAAAATAAAACACCTGATCAAACAGGAAAATAAAACACCTGATCAAACAGGACAATAAAACACCTGATCAAACAGGAAAATAACACCTGATCAAACAGGGAAATAAACACCTGATCAAACAGGAAAATAAAACACCTGATCAAACAGGAAAATAAAACACCTGATCAAACAGGAAAATAAAACACCTGATCAAACAGGAAAATAAAACACCTGATCAAACAGGAAAATAAACACCTGATCAAACAGGAAAATAAAACACCTGATCAAACAGGAAAATAAAACACCTGATCAAACAGGAAAATAAAACACCTGATCAAACAGGACAATAAAACACCTGATCAAACAGGAAAATAAAACACCTGATCAAACAGGAAAATAAACACCTGATCAAACAGGAAAATAAAACACCTGATCAAACAGGAAAATAAAACACCTGATCAAACAGGGAAATAAAACACCTGATCAAACAGGAAAATAAAACACCTGATCAAACAGGGAAATAAAACACCTGATCAAACAGGAAAATAAAACACCTGATCAAACAGGAAAATAAAACACCTGATCAAACAGGAAAATAAAACACCTGATCAAACAGGACAATAAAACACCTGATCAAACAGGAAAATAAAACACTTGATCAAACAGGAAAATAAACACCTGATCAAACAGGAAAATAAAACACCTGATCAAACAGGAAAATAAAACACCTGATCAAACAGGAAAATAAAACACTGATCAAACAGGAAAATAAAACACCTGATCAAACAGGAAAATAAAACACCTGATCAAACAGGACAATAAAACACTTGATCAAACAGGAAAATAAAACACCTGATCAAACAGGAAAATAAAACACCTGATCAAACAGGAAAATAAAACACCTGATCAAACAGGACAATAAAACACTTGATCAAACAGGAAAATAAAACACCTGATCAAACAGAAATGCATAGATCGGAAATTTTAACACGATATGCCACAATGATGCACTACACACAGTAAAGTACACTGGATTTGGAGTGACCATATGTGACCACAGAGCCTGATATTGATTGATATGAAATATCTTGACACGTTTTTGAATCACAGTAATATGAAAATAAAGTTGAATTAGTATGAGAAGAATGTTTTAATATTATCAAAATAAAGTCATAATATGAGGAGAATTAAGTTGTACTTTTAAGAGAAAAAAATAACCAAAAAAAAAAACATCCAGCCTTTTTCTTTTTAAAATTACTTATTTTTTTCTTTCTGGTAAAATTGTTTCTTTATTCTGGTAATATAATGACCATGTTCTTGTAATAAATCAAAAATTATCAGGGATGACTGAAATAAAATGTGCTTTTTGAAGATGTTTTTTATAAATGTAATTTTTACTTAGAAAAACAGCAAGACCTAAGAAGTATTAAAATCTGATCTGGTATGAAAAAAAAAAGATTTTACTCGTGAAATGTGATTTTACGTCTCTGAGCCCTGATCTCTGGATATCCAATCCACTCTCACACCACAAAGTTTTAAAACACGATAAAAGCACCTATAGGAACTGAGCTTCTTAAATTACCCCAGAAAAACCCTCCAGCAGGCACTTCTTTGTGCAGCATGTTTTGGACCGCTTCCAAGTCATACAAGCCGCTGCTTTATTGAGAGAACCGACCCATTAAGTTTACGACTATCGTTTCTCACCCTGAAATATCTCCTGATGCTGAAATAATCCTCTCTGGGCGGTTTTCTGATGAGTCACCTGATGAACGCTGACTTAGGAGGAAACGGGAAAACACGTTCAGTCGGCCAAGAAAACGCAGATGTGATCATCAAACGTTTGAATAAAACAATATAAAAACACATTTCTTAAGAACGTCATTAAAATCTATAAGCAGGTTTTTGCTCAAGGATTTCAATCTCTGTTGGACGATAAATTGTCCTTGAACTTAATGTGATAAACAATAAAATTGTTGTTTTGAAACTATTTTCAAATAATGAGAGGAGGGTAAAATACTGAAAGAATGTATTATGTAAAGTATCATTACTTCAACATATTGTTACTCAAGTAAAAATAAAAATTAGTCGTCCAAAAAAATTAATACTCCTAAAAGGTGCTCAAGTAAAAGCAACTGAGTAAATGTAACTAGTTACTACCCAACTCTGAAAGTAACGCAACGGTAACAATGACATAATAACAATGTAAGAAGACATTCTCAATGATAAATAAACTTTAAATTCTAACATTGAAACTGGAAGAGATTTTAAATATCCAAAATAAATAAACAAAAAACAGAACAGATGAATTCTCTGGTCTCTGTAAACAAAACTATCCTTCAAAAAAAGTTTTACTTTAGACCAAAAGACCAAACTTAAAATTTTATCATCCAGTTTTTGGTAGAAAGAAAAAACGATCAATCATGCAAATGGAAATTATTGAATTAGTTTTAATTGATCATGTTTCCATTTGGTGAAGAAGGAAGTTGTGCTCAGTGTCTTCAGAGGTTTTTGTGTTGTTTAATTCAGTGGTTCTTGGTGCAGTGCCCCACAGGCCAGGAGGGGAACAGGTTGCTCAAAGAGTTTGGTTGGTTCACATGACGGAGAATTACGGCCAGGCTAAGAAAATAGAAACTTAAATAACAAGAACACATTCATAAAATTACTATAAGTCATAATATTACAAAAATAAACTCATGAGAAGAAGGTTGACACAATACAAGAGTAAAGTTAAAATATTATATTTTATTATTTCTTCTTATTATGTGCCTAATATTCTGAGTGCTTCACACTCAGTGTAGTGTGAAACTAAACTGCAACACCTGAAAATTTAACAAATGTTACAACTTTGGTCCCTAAACGAACCGAACCGGTCCCTAAGCGGTCCCTAAGTGGTTCCTAAGCGGTTCCAGGCCTGGATAAGCAGCCGTGGACCTGCTTATCCAGATAGATGTGAGATTCTGAAAGCTCCTTTCAGCTGCACAAGGTGTCAGACAGAGGAGAGATGCAGGAGGAAGTGAAAAACTGCGTGTGCTGCTGTTTTGCTCAAAGTGAAATGAGACGGTGAAGGACGTGGAGGAGGGATTTCTCTGGCAGCCATTCAAATGAAACGGCACCATCTCATTTGTTTTTCGCCTGGAGGCAGAAACAGCGTCCCATCAGGAGACACCCTCCGACCGTCTCCCTTACGCGCTCTGATGTGATGCATGCATTGTTTATTGAAGTATCAAGCCTCTGCAGATTTTTGTAGTTTTCTAATATAAACCCGTTTCATGTCATTGTTTACATCTGAAAATTTTGCGCTTGAGCACAAAACTGGATGTTTTTTTCCATCCGTAGCGGAGCTACTGCGGTCAAACTGTTTCCTAAATGAAACCTGGAGATTAAGCTGTTATTAATTTAGTACAGCAGAGCAAAGGGAAAAATAACAGAAAAACCATTGAAGAAAAACTAAAAACAAAGTTTTTCTTGCTCTCTGTATCAGCTGCACAACACACAAACTCGTTTCTATAGCAACTGGTTGACAACAACTCCACTAACTATCAGGATTCAACACCAAAAATCTAACGATGGAACATTAGCTAATTTAAACACCTTCTCTAATAATCGTCTGTCAGAGTTGGTGTTTGGGTCGCCTTTTTTTCATTTTTAAACTGAAGTGAAATACACCAAATTCTGCAGCACATCTACATGTTAAGGTTGTCATAGTCAAGCTAGCACAGTTGGCCTACTCCCTTCTCCCTCTATGTATTTTTCCTTGTTATCTAATTGTCTTAGTGTTGACAATTAGCAGCAAAGCAATGTATCCATTTTTCTTCAAATATCAGGCGCACATTTAAGATGTAGCGCATTACGTTGACGGCTAACAGCAATGCCAGCCATGGTTAAAGAACAGCTGTTTTAGTTGCTGTATAATGTATGTTACTATCACAAGATATTACTAATAATGGTAATAAATGATGGATAATAGCGAATCAAATCTGGTTTTTAGGGTTTTTTTTGTATTGTTTTGATCTCCAAAGTGTGGAGCTGGAAGTTTGAAAACTGATCTTAAAAATGTTTGAAAAGTTCTTGAATGTTACTGTTTGGAAAATGAATGAGCCTTGTTTTTAGCTGCATTCACTGCAAATAAATAAAGCATTATTTAAAATTTCTAATATTGCATAAAAAACTAAAGTGTTGAAATTAAAAAACGCGAAAAATGTAAACATTTTTTGTTCTTTAATCGTCAGGATAATGAATATTTCGATTCTTTCATATTCAGAAATGCTTCATCAAACCGGCAGGTGAAGCTTCAGTATCCACCCTGTCCTCACGGGGGCGCTGTAACTTCACATTTATCGGAGTAGGAAGTACAGTTTTCTGTAACCGTGAATTGAAAGTACGCCATAAATATGGCGCCAAAATAGTTTTCAAGCAGATGATGAGATCGGATTTTTTCCTGACTTCCTGTCTGTGTTGTTGTCGGTCTTTGATTATTTTAAAAATCTCCTCTGTGCTGTTTGCAGCTCCAGACTCGCCTGTGCATCTGTTTTTTTGCAGCGCGGTGTTGCAGGCATTCACCGGCCGGAGGAGCGACTGGACACGGGCTCAGTTCTGGGTTTTATTTCTCAACCAGCACCGTTGCGTTACTGGCGTGCGGTGTTTTTTCTGACTCATCCTGTGGAACTATATCCCCGTTTTTTATTTTTTTGGTTCAGCCACCCTCCTTCCTCTGCTTCCAGCCTCCTTCTGCTCCTCCCGCAAGGAGGAAAACAGTCGGATTGGGACTCCTCCACGTTTCGGCTGCTATTTTTATTTATTTCTTTGCAAAATGCGACATGCTTTCCATGTTGCGCGCATCTCGGAGCCTGGCACGGCGGCGGTAGCGCTGCGTTTGGTTTCCTACTGACTGCTCGCCACTTTTCTCTCCGGGTTTGTGTTCAGCAGTGGGATTTTACACATTTTGGATTCGGACTCCTGCCTTTGACGCGCTGTCAACACGCAGTGCAGAGGGGAGGGGAGGCCGGGAGAAGAGGGACAGTCCTGTCACTCTGCGTGGTTTAAGTGTCCGGTGTGTGTGTGTGTGTGTGTGTGTGTGGATGTGTGTGTGTGTGTGTGTAAGGGGGGATGTTTAGCAGCACCAACCCTCTGCTGGTAAACTACATGTGCCTGCTCCAGATGATCTCCTAAATCTGATCTAATCCAGGACTAAGGACGTCTGAGAACCCAAAGCTGACTCCTACCAAGGTACGGAAAGCATTTATTTATTCACGCCTTTAAAATGGATGCGAGCTGCGTTCAGGGCTCCCGTGTTGCGTTCAGGACCTCTGGAGTCCACTTCGCTGCGCTCTGGCAGCGCTAGGCCGGCGGCTGTGTGCGCACTTTGGCAGGTTTTGGACGCGGAAATGCATTTTATCTGAGGCTTTGCGGGGAAATGAAACGAGGAATCCAGCAGGCAGGTAAACTGCTGGAGAATGTCCCAGTTGGTTTTATTTTACAGTCGCTGCAGCGCGAAATGTGCGTTTAAAACAAGCCACGCATGTCTAGACTCATGCACGCATGATGAAAGTTGCGTGGAGAGAAGCAGCAGGAGGAAGAGGAGGCAGCTGAACGTTTTGCAGCAGCAGAGGGATGTGCATGCTCTTTTTATTTCATTCCTGGGGGAAATTTAGCAAATATACAGCGGGGAGTGGTGGTGTGTGGCGCTTAGGGAGGCTGAGCACGCAAGCTCACGCATGCACACATCAAGAAATTAGAGCAACTCATCTCCTCTTCCTCCATCAGCCTCCTCCTCCTGCTGCTGCGTGCTGTGCAGCTATGGTTGGCTCAGGGAGAGGGGGGAGTGGCTGTTGTTTACCTCCAGTCAGAGCTGGAGCAGTGTGTGTGTGTGTGTGTGTGTGTGTGTGTGTGTGTGTGTGTGTGTGTGTGTGTGTGTGTGTGTATGTGTGTGTGTGTTTGTGTGTGTGTGTGTGTGTGTGTGTGTGTGTGTGTTTGTGCATCAAATAACCACAAACCCCCTGTACTTGACATCTGCTGTTTTAAAATCCTCAAAAATGATTGAAATTCAAATTTTTCAAGGTCTGAAAAGTGCCTGATTTCTGTTGCGTATCAGAGGATGAGTATATATTTTATTTGTTTAATACTTAAACAGACCAAACTTCTCTTGCTTCAGGTTAGTCGGTTACTATAAGAATCAAATATCTTCTCAAAACTTAATATTTTGTTACATTTCAGTTTACCTTGTAGAATATAGTATGTCATCACAAGATATTATGATGGTAAATTGAAATAGTCTTTTTTGTCTTCCCTGTCTTTGTGTTTTATTTGTGGTGCTGGAAAACTTAAAATATTTTGAAAATGTTTGAGCTTCATTCAGCGGTGCTGACTGATCTCCGATTACCGACCTTTAAAACGTCTGACCTGTTTTGGCCAATACCAACAGTTTTTGTCTGAAATGTTGCTAAATATATAAGAAAGTTGCTGCGTTATCACCTCCAAGATTGGGTTGTAACCAGTTACATTTACTCAGATTTACTTGAGTAACTTTTATGGAAAGAAAATTACGTAAAAATGTACTTTTTCTTTTACAATGTACATTTTGCTTTTACTTGAGTAATTTTATTAATAAGTATTTCTCAAGATTTTCTTCCCACTGAATGAAAAACAAACATGTTTTAACTAAAACTTCACCAGACTCAAACCTGCAGTTTCTGTTTCACTAAAAAAACTTTCAGAAGTTTTTTTAGTGAAAGAAACTGATTTGGAAACATTTTATTTGGCCTGTTGGCATTTTTTGTTACTTGTTATTAAGGACCAAAATTATTGTCAGTTTAGTTTTGAAATACCAAAATTTCCACATATGGTCCATCCAATGATGAAATGTTTAAATATATGATAATTTGATCAGTTACTCAGTACTTGAGTAGACTTTTCACTTTTGTACTCTTGAGTAATTTCTTGGGTCGTTTTGAGTAAAACCACGTTCAAGTATTTCTACTCTTACTGGAGTATTTTTGGGTACTAGGCCCCTGATTGGTCGCCTGCCCTTCAGTTCTGACCTGGCAAAGCTGGAATCATCCTGGGATTTGTTAAATTCTCCCAATAGTGGCAGCAGAACCTCCTCCTGCAGCTCAGACACATCACCGTCATACAGACATCTTCTGCACACTAGTTGTGTTTTCTTCACTTGTGGGGACTTACATTCATTTCTACAGCCTAACCATAACCATCACACATCTAACCACTAACCCAAAAACAACAATTTTCCTCTTGGGGACCAAGAAAATGTCCCTGCAAGGGGCGGTGGTCCCTATAACTCCACATTGTAGACAGAAATAGGTTCCTGTAAGGATATAAAAGCCTGGTACACACACACTCTGACTCCTCTCTCAGGTCAGCTGCAGTGTGTGTCTCTCCTCCTGCTGGGAATCAAACTGATTCTTGGTGTTTGGGATTCGTTGGTATCTCCGTCTTTGTGGCTCTACTTTCTCTTCCTTTCCTTTCTGCCTCTTTGTGTCCGTCACTGTGCCAACCAGCCGTCTGTATCCCAAACCGCCGTAGGGTGACGCTCATCATCCAACTTCCTGTCAAAGCCTCTTTAGCCTGACATGTGCAGGTGTAGCATGTGTTTCCCGTGCCTTTAATCGCTGAGCTCTGATTGGTTGGAGAAGGGGGTAAGGACCCCCACGTGATGCACTGTGTCACATTAGCGGCTACGCTAACAGGAGGAGCAGGGATGGTGTTCATGAATGGAGGTTTGACGTCATGCAAACAGTAGCCTGAATCCCGCTCTGACACACACACGCACACACACACACACACACACACACACGTACGTAGGCATCGACATGGATTTAGACGGCTGCAGGCGGATTTAGAAATGTGTCATGTGAGACGGGAACCAATGAAACGTGGGGATTTGGTGTGTGTTGCTGTATCTCTGAGGATGTTATCTACCAAAGCAGTTAAAACTAAATGAAAACAGTTTTAGTTTTATTTCAAGTGGACTAAGATATTTACACTAGAAACTAGATTAGAATTGTAAGATTGCCTACCAAGCAATCTTACAAATTGCTTGGTGAGATTTTGTGTTTTTGCAGTGCATCAATGTTATTGGTAGAATTCTTAACATTTCTTACCATTTTGTGGGGATTCCTAACAGACTGCTATTGGCTGACCCAGCTCAAGTTAATTTAGATCAGTTAATTTAAAGCTACCAATGATCTGTGAGCGATGCCGTGTTGGTCGCTTTAGTTTATAGATTTTTTCACTTAACTGAAACACTGAATTGTGCAACACATCTACATTTTAAGGTTGCCAAAGTTAAGCTAGCATATCTGACCTACTTCCCTTTCCCTCGCAGATTTTTGAGTCTAACTTTTCCTGACCGTGTTTTCTTGTTGTCATAGTGTTGACAATTAGTAGCAAAGCTCTGCGTGGCTTTTCCTTTAACAATCCAGGCATACAGTAAAGATTTAGCAGTTTTGTTGATAACTTGACAGCAAAACCCAATGCTAGTCATTGTTAGCGATCAGTTTTTTTTCCTTGCGCTCATGTCGTCACGTTGCAACGTGTGTAGAGATGTTACAGATAACTGTATTATGAGCCAAATGACAGCATACAGTGGTGATAAATTTAGCTCATCATTAGGATGCAGTCTCTTTGTTTTTCAAAATGGACACTCAAATATCTGCTTTAAAATGAGATGGGACTTATTTTGAATGATTATGTTTTCTTTGAATATGGATTAATGTTTAACTTTAACTGCTGTATGTATGAATTTGAAAGACAGGATTTATGACAACCAGTCTTCTCCTAGTGTTCATAACTGGTACTGCAGGTGAAAAGATCTTTTTTTTTTTTTTTTGTCAAAATGCATTCACAGCTTTTTATCTGTGGTAAACACAGAGCTGTCCCTGAGTCACAGTGTCTCCTCGTGCATAAAGATAAAAATAAAACCTGTGTGCCGGAACTATCAACATTTTATTACACACTTTAGTACTTTGCCTGTTTTCCTTCCTGATGTTCAATTCTTTCTATATTTGTCTCTGCTTGCTATCACCAGCATTTATAATCAGATATTGAAGACTGAGGATGTAAACACATTGATGGCAGATGCTTCTTGAACTCCAGACGGGATTCACTTTAGGAATATGGATGCAAAATGTCCATCCTTACTTTGCTGCTTTCAACACTCACTGCTACCTTTTTTTAAATATATTTTTTACTTTGCTTAGAAGCAAAACATTGCACAGGTAATAAATTAGACTACCATTCAAAATAATTCAAAAAGTGAAGCTCAAACATAAAAGGATAATCAAGTAATTGAATAAAAAAATTGGCATATTCTGCAGGTTTAACGATTTAAAACCAATTTAAACGCTAATGAAATACAAAATTTAGAAAAAATAATAAATAAACATTCTAGTGTATAAAATGCAACAACATAGCATTCCTTTAGTGCACACTTGATTAATTATCCCAGAATTTACTGTGATATCACAATAAATATTAATTTATTATGATATTTATATATTATATTGTAAATTTATATTATTTCAAGTAATATCATGATAATGACTTAATAATAATCCAAGAATGCAACAAACTTTAAATTCTAATCAACATTTAACTCTGGAACTGGAAGACATTTCAAATATCCAAAATAAATAAATAAAACAAGAAATAATATAAATTATGAAGTCTCTGTAAACAAAATTATTCTTCCAATTAAAGATTTAGTTGAGACCAAAACACCAGACTGACGAGAGAAACGATAAATCATGCAAATGGAAACTATTGATTGTTTTAATTTATCACATGATTAACTGATTTATAGTGACAGCCCTATTTCTATCAACTCTTCCCGTTGAAACATTGTGTTTTCAGAAAGTCAGAGGGGGATCCATAAAGCCTGACTCGTTTAGCGTGATGACGGTGTCTCTTTAACATCACCAGCTTCCTTCCCTTCCTTCCTGCTGAGATCCCTGCGGAGCGTTCAGCGAGGCCCTCAGGGGAGCGGGTTGATGGGAATGGTGGCGCTGATATCAGCATCACAGAGTGACTCATGGCTCTTCTTCCAGTTAGTCACAAGACGGCGGTGTGTGTGTGTTTGAAAGGGAGATCGTGAGCTTTAAAACTAGAATGTTATGGATCTTTGGTTGGGTTTTGACTGGACCAGTTGGTTATAATTGTTAGAAAATTGATTTCTGTTCGTTGGAGCTACTTCATTTGTCTACAACAGGGGTGTCCAAAGTGCGGCCTGCTGGCCATTTGTGGCCCTTTTTGTGGACTGAGTTTTGTCCACTGCACCAACTGCAATTAAAAATGATACAAATTTTATCACCAAGCTTTAGAAAAGGTAAAACCATATCGTTTTTATTCTTCATTAAATTTGGATAGATATAGCAATCATTTTGAAGCAAAGTGATCCAAATCTTGTTTTCTGTACTGAAATAAATGTATTCCATCAAGAATACTGAGAAGAAACTGAAAACTAGATGCTTTTCTTTCATATGGCACAATGTGCTTCAGTGTACCAAGGCTGCAATGGTAGAGAAAAACAAAGGAGTGAAATTTCTACCCAAAAACTCTGGAAGAACTTTGAAACTTTCCAAAAGTTAAAAGTTATTTACTTCTGAAATTCAATAGTGTCCAAGTTTTTCTAGAACATTTCTGAGGTTAATGATTAATTTCTAAGTTTTTTGAATGAAACTTTAACCTGCCTTTTCCTCCCCAATTTGCTGGGGTCAGTGCAGCGCCACAATACGCTGTTGTTAAAATTGTTTTCCAGTTTTTAAATAACCCTTTCTAAAAGGAAAAAAAAAACATTTTAATTTCTTGGTTCGAGGTCAGATGTTTTTCTTTGCAACTACTTTTGAGTCAACTTGGGCTGAAACGATTCCTCAAAAGATTTGAGTTCCTTGATTATTAAAATTCCTTGAGGAAAATGTACCTGCCTCGAAGCTTCGTCAATTTATGTTTTATTATTCGGCACCAAGTTCCGGCCGGGGACGCTATCTGGTTGCACGGAGCTCTGACTTCCTCCTGAGTTGTTTGACGAAAGCTAAGTGTTAGCAGCATGACGTTCAATCTTCAAGTTCGGCCCTTGGAGATTTTATTGATTGATGATAAAATCCTGGGTTTTCATGGTTTTTGGGGACCAATCAGAGTCCTTAAAATGACCGGCGCGATGCCTGGCGTCCGGCAGCTTTCTCCTCTGGAGCTGCTGGTTCAGAGCGAACGGCGGGAAGAGCTTCAGGTATTGATACAGGTAGCGGACAGACTGAACACGGTCAGTGTAGCCATCAGTGGTCACACTATAACCTTACGGACAAACCGCACAATAAGTTTCATATCATCCTGGTCTGAACAAACGGGAGGCGGAGCATCGTGGCGGTTCATGGCTGGTCGTTTCTGAGAGTGACGAGCGAAGATGCCGTAAACATCCCGTATTGCTCCCCAGTTCTTACGTTCGTCCCCTGGTCCAGTCCCTCCCATCTTACGTTCGTTTGTTCGCCTGCCCTCCATGACCCCAACACCAGGTTACATTTCCTGTATTCATCTATTACTGGAGATTAATACATAAACTAAAAGCTGGATCACAGACATTTTTATCAGCGTATTGTGGGCCTGCCTCTTTATTATTAAATTGAATATAATTTCAGATCTAAAGTGAGCTGTTATTGTTACAGGTTTGCTTTCTAAACTATAAAAAAGTTATTATTATGGAAGCTCAAATTTGAAAAATTGGACTGATATTAATATCCAATAGTAACATGTTGTTATTCCAGATTTACCTATATTTTATTTTATAATTTTTTTATCTGATTACTGAAATATTTGTTTACAACAGCCCTGGAGTCAACAATTTTTGCCCACATGAAAAAAGTTACTAGCATTAGCGGCTAATAGGCTAGTTACTGTCCCCACCAGTAATTTATATCAATGGGAAAATCCTCCAAAGGCTAAAATCTCACCCGGCTGGGACTACTTCATTTTTGTTTTCACTTGGTGAAGAAAGAAATTGTGCTCAGTGTCTTCTTCACAGGTTTTTGTGTTATTTCCTGTAGCAGTTTTTGGTGCAGCGCCCCCCCAGGCAAGGATAGGAACAGGTCTTTCAATTAGTGCAGCGAGAAAACGAATTGCAGCAGCTGAAAATGTAATAGATGGTGAAGTTCTTGGTCCCAAATCAAACTGCGTCTACCGGACTCTCAGGTTGTGTGTCTGAAGGATTGATTTTTGTTTTTATGAGTGTTGCTCACCAAAGGGAGTGAAGTGTGACTGGTGGAGGCGTCTTCATCGATTCAAGTGAAGTACATCTGTTCTGTCAAACATGTGTGAGTTGGATAAAAGTAAATAAACATCTGACGCTTCATGTGCTGACAGGCTGCGACAATCTGCTGCGCAGCCACGCGAGCGGAGCTGTGAAGCACTTTGAGTACAAACAGCAGCGCCGTTAATGTTCACCAGTTCGCAATTACTTTCACAAAATTAAAGTAACAATAAGCACCGATGATGACAAGTAGGAGGTCGCTGGGGTTAGTGCAGCGCCAGAATATCAGGTTATTGTCGTCCACCGAATGCTAAAGATAAACATTTTTAATGATTTCAACTGAAAACAGAAATTCATCATTGCAAGAAATGTAAACGCATCCTTACCTTCTTTGTTGAGCAACTTCTGATTGGAGTTTAACATTTTTATTTGGTGGATTTGAGTTTGTAGATTTGCATCCCTGGTTTTCCTCACAGTAATCCAGAAAAATGTACTTTTCATTTCAAGTAAAAAATGACGAGCAATCCACATTTATTCTCAGAAGCTCTGTTTTCTTTAGTTATTTGTGGAAAATTCAGGGATTTTTCCATCAAGCCATTCAAAAATACATGTAACAGAATGCAGCTTAGGAAGCTTTGGCCGTCACCCAGAAACGTTGGTATATTAGAGGTCGTGACCTTCCATTTGAGGAAAAGTGAAAAAGCAAACCTTTAGTGTCCAATGTTGGATCATTACTTTGGTCAAACTTGAGTTTTGTGTTTCTAGAGCAGAACCAGTACTTGCAGGTCAATCACAAATCTTCAGTTCGTCTCTTGGCAGCCATCTTCGCCAGTTTCCGTCTTCTTGTCTTTTTGCAGTTCCACTGATGTTTGATATTTTGCCCAGTTACTATCTTACTTGAGTAATTTCTTGAACGGCTACATTTTGCTTTTGCTTGAGTAAAAATCTGTTTTTAAAATATGTTTTTAAGTATTTATACTCTTTCTTGAGTACTAGTGTGTGTGTGTGTGTGTTTCTGTGTGTGTGTTTCTGTGTGTGTGTGTTTTCTGTGTGTGTGTTTCTGTGTGTGTGTTTCTGTGTGTGTGTGCGTGTGTTTGCTTGTGTGTGTGTGTGTGTGTGTGTGTTTCTGTGTGTGTGTTTCTGTGTGTGTGTGCGTGTGTTTGCTTGTGTGTGTGTGTGTGTGTGTGTGTTTCTGTGTGTGTGTTTCTGTGTGTGTGTGCGTGTGTTTGCTTGTGTGTGTGTGTGTGTGTTTCTGTGTGTGTGTGTTTCTGTGTGTGTGTGCGTGTGTTTGCTTGTGTGTGTGTGTGTGTTGCTGTGTGTGTGTTTCTGTGTGTGTGTGCGTGTATTTGCTTGTGTGTGTGTGTGTGTGTTTCTGTGTGTATGTGTGTGTTTCTGTGTGTGTGTGTGTGTGTGTTTCTGTGTGTGTGTGTGTGTGTGTTTCTGTGTGTGTGTGTGTGTGTGTGTTTCTGTGTGTGTGTGTGTGTTTCTGTGTGTATGTGTGTGTTTCTGTGTGTGTGTGTGTGCGCGTGTGTTTGCTTGTGTGTGTGTGTGTTTCTGTGTGTGTGTGCGTTTCTGTGTGTGTGTGTGTGTTTCTGTGTGTATGTGTGTGTTTCTGTGTGTGTGTGTGTGCGCGTGTGTTTGCTTGTGTGTGTGTGTGTGTTTCTGTGTGTGTGTGCGTTTCTGTGTGTGTGTGTGTGTGTGTGTGTGTGTGTGTGTGTGTGTGTGTGTGTGTGTGCGTTTCTGTGTGTGTGTTTCTGTGTGTGTGTGGACTTGCGTTTGATGTTGAGGTAAATACCTGATCCATCACACACTCTCACACTCCCACCCTGACATTTTGATTCTTTCCGCCCACGCTCATGTCGTCCATATTTCCGTCTCTCTTTCTTTTTATATTTTTATCTTTTAATTTTTCTGGGGGGTCATTCTTTCGCCTGCTCATTCAGATGTTTTTAAAATCTTTATTAATCACAAAATATTGAGTTAACCAGGATTTATTCACATTTTGCTGTTGATGTCAAAGTTAATAAGTCTGGATATGATCAAAGAAAATAGATTTCAAAATAAGATGACTCAGAATACCTCACATAATATATGTAGAGCCCAAACAATTAATCGTGATGGATCGATTATTCAAATAAATGTCAATTAATTTCTAACGTTGTATAGAAAATGCTTAAGATGGTTAAAATGAAAAATATGCAGAATATGTCAATGTTTTATCTGATTAATTACCCAATTAATCTGTCCATTATTTAATCGATTGTTCTGATGATTAATCGATAAAAAAATTGTCACATTTTGCAGATTTTTCTTTGAAGTCTTTCTTTATAAAATATTAGAAACACATTAAAATATTTAATTGAATGTATTTTTAAATGGGAAAATAAACATTTTACTGGTTAAGTGGAATAACACCATTCCTTACTTGAACGTTTAATTATTTAGGAATCATCTGCCCCTAAAAAACACTTTTAACATCAACATGTGAAAATCTCAGTACAGCAGAGCCGATCTGTTGATTATGTTTTGGATTCACTGATTAATAATTGACTAGCAAAAGGTAATAAAATATAATTTTTTGTTACAGAATTTGAAGCTAAAATAAAACTGCCAGTTTGAATTTATATATTAAGTCCAAAATGTTTATATTTTGTACAGTTTTGGATTAATTACTGCTCTGAGTGTTTTGTTGTTTCAGCAAATGACCTTTTTAATAATTAATCAAGTACTGAATTAGCTGACTATCATTCAATAATCAATTAATCACGATTAATCGTTTCAGCCATACACACTAATATTGCAACAGTGAAATATTTGCGGTATATAGTTGAAGAGTCAGCAGGCTGTGTTAGTGTTTTTCACTCAGCACATTAATTTCAGTTGTTTGAAAAAGCAACAAAAATGATAAAAACGTTTTTCTGGTTTGATTTGCTTCCAAACTCAAACCTGCAAACACAGAGACGCTGTGAAGCCGATCAGTTCCCTTATCAGACCGACTGACCTCTGGCATCGGAGACGTTCATGTCGTCACGCAGCGCAGACTTGATCTGCTGGTTTCATTTATTCGATGAAAACAAACACATAATTCTGCCTGGGCTCCATTTTATCTCAGGTTTCGAGGTTGTAGGTAATGGAGCTGTTACCTTTTCCTGACAAGAGTCGAGTTTTCTCCGGGTTTCTGCAGCTACTGTCTCTTAATAATAGATGGGAGTCTTGAGAGATGATGTTGTACTGTCTTAAATAAGAGCAGCTTTTCTTCTGCAGCATCATCTGCAGGGAGAGGACAGACAAACAGACAGCCAGACAGGGTAGGGACGCACTGCCAGACAGACAGAAGGCAGGAAATGGGACCGCGAGGCAGGACAGACGGGTGGACGGACAGACAGACGGGTGGACGGACAGATGAACAGACAGACGGACAGACAGACAGACGGGTGGACGGACAGATGAACAGGCAGACAGACAGACGGGTGGACGGACAGATGAACAGGCAGACAGACAGACGGGTGGACGGACAGACGGGTAAATGGATGGATAGACAGACAGACAGGTGGACAGACAGACAGAAAGGTAGATGGACAGACGGGTGATGGACGGACAGAGACAGCAAACGGGTGAATGGACGGACAGACAGATGAGTGAACAGACAGACGGGTGGATGGACAGACGGGTAAATGGACGGATAGACAGACAGACAGACAGGTGGACGGACAGACGGGTGGATGGACGGACAGACAGATGAGTGAACAGACAGACGGGTGGATGGACAGACGGGTGGATGGACAGACGGGTGGATGGAGAGAGGCAGACAGACATGTCGTCATGCAGATGGTGATCTTGCAGTTGGGACGGATCTGGAAGCTGGTGGAAAAAGTTCAGTGAATCTCCTATTGATAGTAGAGCAGGGATGTCCAAGGTAAGGCCCGGGGGCCTATGTTTGGCCCTTTGGCTGACTTTGTGCGGTCCCCAACTACAATTCAAAAATATTACATATTTGGACCGTAGATGGAAATGGAGATTTTTCTTTTGTAATCAGGCTAAAATTGGCAACCAACATAACAAATAAAAATGTGAAATAATCACAAGCAGAAGGAGTTTGCTTCCCACTGGAGAAGTTTTGATTATTCCATTCATTGGATGGGATGCAGTTCTATGCAGATGATCAATGACAATATATTTTTGAATGGTAGATCCTTGAAGACCACACTGAAGCTAACTATAATTAGGAAGACAAACTTTCAGTTGGATCTTTTCCTTTATTTTCCACTTGCCAAATTAGAGAGATAAAAGGAAATGTTACCAGGTGAGAATGAGCTGCCATGAAGCATCTGGCAGGAGCGAACACCCTGAAACAGTCATGTATCAAATACCAGCGATTAGTGCCAGCTGCTTTCAGCTGACTTTCCCTCCAACACGCTGCTGCAGCTGATCCGACTTCATTAGCCTGTGAAGTAACTGACTCATGGTTTCTTATCCTCATGCTCTGTTTTTTCATGCGTGGTCTGTTGTGCGTTTAAGACGTTACGCCTCTAAGCGTTTGGGCAGACATGGGGACTCTCGACGGAGTCATAGTCAGGCAATTAATTAGCTCCCCGGGCGATTGGCTTTCCCAGCATGCATTCTGCAGCCGTCTCACTGCGAGCGGCGCCGGCTTCCTCAAAGCTGCACACAGAAAACGTTTCGATTTATTTCAGAACCAAGAAATAAATCGAAATAAAACAGCACACAGTCAAGATGCTGTGTGCTGTTTGTTGGCTTTCTGGATTTTATACAACACAAGTTTAATCTGTACAGATTAGCTGAGTAATTTGAAATAAAGTCATTCCAGTAGATTTACGTAATCTGAACTAGATTACAGAGAGCCATTAAGTTAGATTAAGTTGAACAAACACAGAAGTGACCTTCTGTTGTGCTTCAGCCGAGTTCTGCTTGAAATCTAAACCTTTGTGGTTTGGTAAAGTTCAGCACCCTGAACTGAAACTCAGTTTACCGCTGGTGATGATCTGTTCTGATCTGTTGCAAGTAGTTTATTTTTGATGTTTTCATTTGACCAATTTAATTATTCATAGTTCAAACACCCATTTAAGCAGCTTAAGGGTTTTCTTCCATGGAAAACTTTTAAAACTAATTTGAATAATGAACAGAAGTGAATGCACTTCTTCAGCTGGAATCATGTTTGAATGATTGAAGTCAGACTGCTTTTTCTGTGAAAGAATATCGAGATGTTTTGTGTTATTTTTGTGCAAAACTAAGAATCTTATGTTTATAAAAGAAAATCTGCCTTTTAGAAGTTATAGTGTTTTAGAGTGATTAATTGATTAATCATAATAAATTGATTAATCACAATAAACTGATTAATCACAATAAACTGCTTAATCAATAACTGATTAATCAATAATTGATTAATAGTTATCTCAGTTAAAAAGACCATTTGCTAAAATTAACATAGTCAGAGCAGCAATTAAGCCAAACTGTTCAAAATATCCTCAACAGCAAAACAGCAAATCCTCTTTTTGTAAAACTATTTTCATGAATAGAAATGTTTTTTCCTCATTTGGTCAACTATGTCAGTGTTAGTACTGTTCAATTAATATAAAAAATGTTCAATCTGCCGTTTTAGTCTCAACTAAACTGTTTCTTGAAGGCTAATTTTGTTCACAGAGATTTCATAATTCATTTTATGTGTTGTTTCTGTTTTTACTTATTCTGGATATTTGAAATGTCTCCCAGTTCCAGAGTTAAATGCTCACCAGTATTTAAAGTTTGTTGATCTTTGATAATGTTTTGTTGCGTTGTTTTTTTTATACCATTGCATCAATTGAAATGGGTCCCGTAACAACGTTATGGTGTCCCATAGCAAAAGTTTCCCTGTGTGGGAATATCTGAGTGTTTACCTCCTGCATCGTCTCAACAGAATATTTTTTCTTTGCCCAGTTAGGTTTAGTCAGATCATTAATTTATTCATAAAGAGAAACATTTGTCTGTAAACACATTTTGCTCAAAACTCCTTAAGTAGCATAGCTTCATTAATGTCATATTTTATGCTATGAAATGTTAAATCAGTTGAATTATTTGTTTGTTGAACAAAGATTCTTAAGTATTTAGTCAAAATCTGTAGAATCTTTTTATCCGATTAATCGATTAATCAACAGAGGAATCGATAGAATAGTTGCAGGCCTAGTTCAAATTTTATGATACTGAAAACAAAATGACTGGAAATTATTTTATATTATTTTTTATGTGAACATCTTTTGAGGGGATTTTTGTAAGGATTTTGTACATCTTGTTCAGCCTCCTCTGGTCAGTCAGGTAGGTAAAGAATCAACTGCCAGAAATAAAGAAAGCAGAATGTGGCTCAAGTGGTTCGTTTTATAGTTTTGTAGGGAAAAATAAACTAACCCTGAGACGGATGCTCCTAACCGCTCCCGTCAGAATCAGAGAGACGAGGAAGGGGCCGACAGACGGGGAGAAAACCAGAGGCTGAGGAAGTCAATAATGTACTTAACCTTCCTCCGCAGACTCCCTGCATCCCTCCTTGTTATTGTGAAGCACAGGGCTGGCGCGAGGCGGGGAGAGGGAAGGGCAATAAAAAAGCTTCTTTGGAATAGAAAAAGCAGAGGCAGGAAGGGAGAGCTGATTTTTTTTGTCAGCATAAATGTCAGAGTGGTTAAGTGTGCGCACGGCAGGCGGAGAGACTGAAGAACAGGAAGAGTCCCATATAAGAGGAATTGCCCCGTTTTACTGCCACATAAATCTGCCCTCTGCACACTAAACTGCCTCTTTTTGCTTTTCCTGCCTGGATGTGGAATTTTGCTCCAAGTGAATTTCAGAATCGTTGCCGTTTCATTTGATAATTTCTAATCTTTTTGTTCTCACATTTTGCTTGTTTTGTTTTTCCATTTGAGTCTGAGTTTCTTTCAAAGACAGACCAAGAGTTTTTAAACAAACTCCTTGCCGTTTTCTGGGAATAGGTTTAAAAAAAATCTCATTTGACAGGTACTGTGATGTTGCCTAGCAACCTCAGCTGATCTACAGCATGTTTGGTCAGCTGGTTTTGCCTCTGTGTGTGCTGTACAATGGCTGCTGGAAAAGACAAGAGTTTTGCTGTTTATGCCTGTCACAATAAGTCAATCAATCACAAGCTCAATAATTTCCATTTGCGTGGAAATGCAAATGAAGTGTAAATTTATCGTTTTCCTCCAGTTTGCTGCTTTGGTCTCAACTAAACCTTTTTTGAAAGGACAGTTTTGTTTCCAGAGACTCCATAATTCATTTCTGTTATTTATTTTAGATATTTAAAATGTCTTCCAGTTTTAAATGTTCCTTAGAACTTAAAGTTTGTCAGTCTTTGATCATGTGTTCTTGCATTAACACCATTATATGACATGAAAACTTTCTGAAAACAACAATGCTGTTGTTGCGATAAATTCTTTCATTCCGGAAAAATTGTCATTATGATAGGTGCAGTCCAGACTTGGCATCCAGAAACCACTGGCTGCGTTCTTGTTGGTTGTGCAGGATGCTCCATTAATGCTTTTCAAAGATGTATGGTTGTATAATTTGTTGAGTTGGGGGCGTGGCCAGCAGCAGCAGCTTGTCTGTATTCCAGTCTGATCAGTGAGCGTTTTAGGGCTTCTTTCTGAGGGTTTTGCACAGACCATAGATCCTAACCTGCATCTGGAAGCACCTTTAAATGTCTCCATGACGCTGCAGGTGAAGGAGCTTTGCTGTTTTAGCTGCAGGATGATTCATCTCTCAGGTTTTTATTTCTCAGATTTTCCATTCGTGGTGAACTTTTTTCGTTTGAGCTAATTTCCTTTTGGCTTCATGTATGTTTATTTGCATTCTTGCTTTACTTCCCCTCAGGCTTCGTGAGCCGACGACGTTTTTCCCCCCTGAGTTGCACATTAACTGGAGTGGGAGGCAGCTGAAGCTGACAGAAAGGTCTGCTGTGAGATGGAACTGCTTAAGTAACTTTTGGCAGATTGCAGATCGATCCGATCCTGACTGCGGGAAAAAGATGCTCTTTCTGATGAAATCCCCGTAGTTAATTCTTTAGAGGTTGTAGAAAAGGGCAGTGAATACATCCAGGGTCACATCTTTAAAAAGTCTAAAAAACTCCTTATAATGGATTAATTACATTAAAAATACATTCTTAGAGGTATTAAATGTTGAAGTCGGGGAATACTGAGCCAACATCAATATGTTGACAGGTAACTAGCTTTTTTTCAGTTTTCTGAAAAAAAGCTAGTTACCTATGCAATGTTTATGCAATGTTTTGCATTGATAAAAATCAGATCAATGCAAAACATTGATCTGATTTTGAAGCTGTTTCTAAGTCTTTCATGGAGCTTTTGGAAGTTTTCCTGTTTCCTTTTTGTTTTATTCTGGGTTCGTTTGGTTTCACTCAACAGGATTCAAGTCAAAAAAGAAGCAGAATACCAAAAAAACTTTACTCAATTAAGAGTAGAAATACTCCAGAATAAAATTACTCCAGTAAAATACCCCTGGAAGTAATGTTTTTGAAAAGATTCGCTCAATTATCTCGCACTGAATGTTGCATATTAAGTGTTTGAGTGTGAATATGTGAAGGCTCTCCTCTGACAGACGCTAGCTCTTCTGTTTTCATGGCGAACATCTTCTCACTCGTCATTTTCTCTCTCTCCTCCCTCCCTCTCTCTCTCTCGCTCGCCCCGGTGTGCCCGCCGCCCCCCGCTGACAGATGGAGAGCGAAAAGAAGAGGAAATACTCCACAAGCAGCAACGACTCTGACACCACTGACAGTAAGTGGAAGAAAGATGAAATGTGGATGTTTTTATCTGGAAGTGGAAGTTTCTGACTTTATGGCACAAGTATAAAAATGTTAAAGGTTTTATTAGTTACAGACATGAGTGTGTTTTTTCCTCCTTTTAACAAATTAAAATTGGAGCATGATTAGGAATAAAAGTCAGATGTATGGGATACATTTGGGTTCTGCTCCCTTTTCTTTGTAAATTGGACAAAAATAAATAAAGGGGAATAATTTTTACTTGGGCTGGAACGATTAATCAAATTAACTGTGATTAATCGATTACTGAAACCATCGTCAACTAATTTAGTTATTGATTAATCGTTAACTGGAGTATAAACACTCAAAACATGTCCAGGTGTTAAAAGAACATAATCAGAGGAGTAACTTAATACAATTTTGTACTTAACAAAATCACATTTCGCTATCTAATAATCAATAATGCAAAAATCAATCAATGAATCTACAAAATATCATTTTATAAAAATGCAAATGTTACTTTAGCTAATGGCTAATATAAGAGAAAATCAAACAAGAAGTTTCAATGTGATCAATTAGTGCAGCAGCAGCAAAAATAATGTTTCAGAAGCAAAATATTTCGGGTCATTTTATTCTTGCTGATGTTGAAAATGTATTTTATCAGAGTTTATTTTCCCCATTTGCTGTCAAGCATAAAGTTTGAGAACTGCTGACAGTTAAAAAGTCGATTTCTACAGGAGTTTAGAGAAAGAATGAAGCATTTCTAATGATTTGTGTCCAGAGGAGGCCGAATATTACTCAGGTAAGAGCAGAACTACCTCCACATGTTTTTACTCAAGAAAACGTAAAAATATTTGGTAAAACTCAAGTACTGAATAACATTTAATATTAAAAATGACATAACTGGATGAACTAAAATATAAGGTATATTAGCTATTTCGGTATTTTACGGACAAAATGACAATATTTCATGTAAGTGACAAAAAATCAAATAAAAAGTTTCAAATCTTGTGAACTTTAACAGAAACTGCAGGTGTTTGTCTGAGTCTGGTGACATTCTGGTTAAAATATGTTTGTTTTTCATTCACTGGGAAGAAAATCCAGAAATTTCACTCAAGTAAGAGCAGAAATACTTCAGGATAAAACGACTATTGAAAGTAAAAAGTGCAGCGCAGTGAAAGCAGCGACTATCTGGTTCTGTTTGTGTCTGATTGTGCAGCCGGACCTCTTGTCAGTGTCGCGGCCTGCGGTCTCAGGTCTGTGCAGCTTTTTTGCAGCATCTTTAATGGGCTGTTTGTGCTGCTCAGCGTTTCCTCCTGACCTCACTGGAGGTCATCAGGCTTCTAATTGAAGGATGCCCAGGATAATTTTGGCTGCTGGGCCTCTGAGAGTGGCTTCTAATTAACACGCAGCCATGATGGTAGGCTTCGCCTGCGTGTTCGGGTATCTGGTGACGGAGGCCAGCAGCTGCCATGTGGTAGCAGAGCTGCACTGCAAAACATTAAATCTTACCTGGTATTTTTTGTGCTTGTATCGCAGGATATGCACACAGCTGAAACCTCGTAAATGAGACATTAATCAACAATATGATGTGCATTGATGGGAAAATGTAATATTTCAATTGCTGACTGTGTTTCTATGACTTTGAATTTTTATATTTTTTTGATGTGAAGCTCTTTGAAATGTGCTATGCAAATAAAATTGGATGGATTGGCTAATAGAACAGTTGAAATAAAACAAAACTAACTTACAAGTAACTTCAGTGAGATATATGAACTTGTTTTTAGTCATTACAAGCAAAAAAGGAAAAAGTCTTGTTATAAGTTAAATAATCTAGAACTTTCTCATCGGTATTAAAGAATTATTTACTTAAATGAAGATCTTATTTCTTGCTGAAGATATGTGCTCTAGAGGCCTAACCAGAATACCTGCTTTAGTGTTTTTACAGTGCAGTGTGCAGAAGATTAGCACATGGAGTTTTGCAGACCGATAGGAATCATCAGCCCCACATTCTGGTTCAGATGTTCTGTGATATTTGCTCTGATGGGTTTTCTGTTCATGCAACCCTGGACCAGTGATCGTGTTGCTCTTTAACGCTGGACTTTTACTTCACGAACGTGAAAGTTTGATGTTTCCTGCAGATCCTGAAGAGCTGTGCCTGGCTGCAGGAGGAGAGCAATGTGCTCCTCATCAAGAGTAATTGAGCGTAAGCTTCCTGTCTGTTTGGAGCGAGAACCAAACTCCCATTAGGAGATTTTGGTGCTTCAGTCAGCGGCTGCTCCGGTTCTGTCCTGATGTGTGGCCCGACCGGTCTGGGTCGGTCACAGGAACCTTCAGACGGGACCGGCTGACCTGAGCCTAAAGCCAAACACACGACCTGATCAGGCCCTCGACACCCTGGCAACGCTCCGGCCCAAGAAATCAATTCATGGCAGGATCAAGTAAAGCGAGCTCAGTCGTGATTTATCGTTTCTCTCTCCACCAAAAACCGGATGGTAAAAGTTTTCAGTCTGGTGTTTTGGTCTCAACCAGCAGGGACTTTATAATTCATTTTATTTGTTGTCCTGTTGATTTATTTTGGCTATTTAAAATGTCTCCCAGTTCCAGCATTAAATGTTTAACGTTTATTGAGCGTTGAGAATCTGTTCCTGCTTTATTACTATTTCACTACCATCATATTACTGGAAAACAATGCTATCGTTAATGACAATAACTTCTTAACAATTCCCAAAGAAAAGAATCGTGTTTTTGTCCTGCAGTGAAATATCTGGATGTAAACAGCAAGGCGTCGATATAATCGTTCGACATTCCTGGACGTGTTTCAGGTCATTTGTAGCAACTGAAAGTCAAAAAGGTTTTAATGTTTGAGGCTGAATCCTCATCAATAAATACACACTCCTTCACTGTGTGTGTGATCTCAGTGGTGAAGGGGTCGTGACCTCCAAAGGCAGCGAGCTGCTGACGGGTGAAGCCAGCACGGCGATGGACGAACATGTTGAGTGGGAGGCGCGCGTTCACAGGCGCTCGGACTCTGATGTGCCACATTCAACCCAAATTCATTGCAAAGGACGCCGTCTGATTCTGTTTGTCATTCCTCGGTGTGCAGACTCAGGCAGACATGGTTTGGGTGCTGAAGGATGTAAAAGCAGCGAAACCCGGTGGAGCTGCTGGGTGAAGTGGTGGGTGGATGCTGGCTCCAGCCTCTGCTTAATTACAATTAAGTAGAGTATTAATGAGCTGGTAATGGAGCGTAGAGGAGCAGGGCGCTAACAAGATGTTATTTATATTGTCGTTACCTAATTAACCTCTTCATGGATCGTCATCAGTTAAAGCCTTCAGCCGCTGTTTGTTTGGAAGCTTTTCCATTTCATTTAGTCATTTAATTCAAACCAGTTGTTAAAAACTCAGTTGGACGAGAGAAAACGTGAACGATAAACCAGGAACTGAATAATCAGCTTAGGGTTAGTTTTCTGTTTGCAAAGGAATCAACATTTACCAAATATACTATACTAACAAAACAATAATTTTACACAAACAAAATGATTACAAACTAACGACAGGAAAATCTACAGACCCCTGGCAACAATAATAGTAGCAATTATTATGTTATTCTGTAAATAACATCGGAATAATTACCAACTCTATAAATTCTTTGTAATCTATTTTATATAACAGAAAATAAAATAATTTATTTAAAAGATAAATCTTTGAGCTCTGTAATAACATTTGTTCTGCAGATTTTCTGCTGAGTCATTGTTAAGCCCTCATTGTTTCGGCTTTTCTCCAGTTTCTCAACGAACTGCAGTGAAGGATTTCACATCTCAAACTGAGGATTTTTGTTTAATGACAATCGTCGGCATAAAGGGACCAGAACGGGATGATTGATCTGTGTCTGTAACGGTCCTGCAGGTCAGGTGACGTCGTGGTCCAGGTCCTCGAAGAACGCCGGCACCAGCAGCACCTGGGTCCGCCTCCCGCACAAGAAACCATCCGAGGTAGGACAGCTGCTGCTCTGGAGCTCCAGTTTGACCAATTCAGATTATTTAAAAACAATTATTGATGGTTGATTGTTCAGATTCCAAGTCAGGTTTATGTTTTATATCACAAATAAAACTGCAGGTTTAAAGTGATTTTAGTTTCGTTATGAATGAAGGCAGCAGCTGCATTTCTACTGACCAAATAATTTGATATTTTGAAAATAATTTTGCTTAATGGGAAACATGGAAATTAAAAAAATTATTTTTTTTAATAACGCGAATCACATGATCAGAACAGGAAGTTACTACTGGTGGAAACCAAGAAGAAGACAGGAAGCAGTTGCAGAAGGATGACGCTTCATGTCAAACTTACTCAACTTATTGTGATTTTAATCCTTTTTTTATGTAATGGAAACACTGTAATTGTGAAACTACAGTGTAATGGAAACTCCGCTGCTGTTTCAGCAGTTTGGTAGTTTTCTGGGAGTTTGTTGCAGATTTGTGATGCGTAGAAACTGAATGCTGCTTCTCCAGAAGACCTGAGACTAAAGATAATTTCTCTTGTCCTTTTGAGGTCAGAGGTCATCCTCTGTAATATCTGAAGCTGTGCACTGACTCAGCTTCAGATCTCTGATGTAAAACTTATTCACCAGTTTGATGTGAAGTAAACATTTCTATATGTAACACAAAGATGTTTGTCTGGTTCCTTTCTCATAAAATACATTTCCAGACAAAGAAACTTCATATTTCTAAACTTTTTATGATAAAACCCCTCAAAGCGCCGTGTGTGTTGAGCTCGTGTGTGTTGGCTGGACGTGGCTCCTGCTGCTTCACTGATTAGCTTCTGCATCAGTTTCTTGCTCTAATGCTGCAGATTCATAGAAGTATTCATTCATCTTTGAAAATCAGACGATATTGTCAGAGTGTGAGGTTCTCCTTCGGTCCGGTTAGCGTTGCTCCATGTTAGCGCGTTCTGCTGAGCAGCCCGAGTCACGGCTGGGAAGGACGGGTTGGTTAAACGCCACCGCTCCGAAATGACCAGCCTGCCAAAGAAACCGGCATCGTCCAGTTGGGAACTGGAGAACTGATGCAATCACACATTCCTCCCACTCCAGCCGGGTTGCTGTTCAAATTCACCTTCTAGAATTATTTTTACGGTACGTCTACGTTCAGGAGGCAAATGTTCTGCTCCGTTCGCCTCCACAGAGACTCAGACTGACTCTCTTTGCCCAGAGAGTGTGAGTCGTCAGCAGAGCATGTCAAGCTTCCTTCGCCTCCATGCAGCTAACCACAGGCTGCTGGAAGGTCCTGTCAGCAATCAGTCGCTCAGTAATTACCTTCAGCTCTCTGCTCTGACCCCGGGCCTCCGCCGAGGAGTCAGGGGCCACGTCCCTTTCAAAACGCTGCCTCAGCGCAGCGCTGCCTCAGCGCTGCGCTGCCTCAGCGCAGCGCCCCGCAGCGCCCCGCAACGCCCCGCAGCGCCCCGCAGCGCCCCGCAGCGCCCCGCAGCGGTACATGTTAAAGTGCCTGGAGTCCAATTTTCTTGGAAATTGCATCAAAACTTTGTTTTTAGATAATCAGATTTGTTCATCTGTTGATTCAACGCAAACAGAAAGAAAAATGGAGGTTATGAGTAAAGACACATGTTCAGCGCAGAGAACCAGGAAGGTTTAAAAGGCGTTGTGGTGAAATGTTTGTGTGGCGGCGCAGAGGCAGAGCGCTGAGCTTCGTCTCCAGAGACCAGAGCTGAACTCCTCTTCGTCAGAGAAACCTCGCTGCTCTTCTCCTCCGGGAATCGTATGACAGTCTGCATAACTCCGTATCGTGGAACCAGGACACACATGTTGGGGCGGCGCCTGCCTCAACGCAACAGACAGCAGGATGAATTTCCACACTACCGGGGATTTCCTCCCTGAAATTGTTCCCCACACACAGATGGGAGTTTGTATTCAAATCCTCTTTCATCTCCGTCTTCATTCCACACAAGTTGTATTTTTCTATCTTGTGCCAGTAACTAAATCAAAGTTTGACATTATTTCTTTTTTTCCAGTTGTATAACATTTACAGTTGAAAGCAGATGTTTACATGCATCTTTTCTTTTTCCTCACTGTCTGACAAAAGTTTCTGGATTTAAACCAAAATTAATTTAGTCATAAAAAATTAATTTGAGTCATAAAATCTTCAAATTATTTCTGAAGCCCAGATAATGATGAGCTTCATTCACATTTCAGTGATTTAGCTTCATGAATTATCTGGAAGGAAGTTGGGAATGTGTTTTCAGGTGACACGTCGCGCGTCACTCTTCTTGCTGCGCCATCAACAAACACAAAATTTAAAGAATCTTAGTTCCTCTGTCAGACTGTTAAACTCATAACAAACATTTTTGTGAAATAATCTTGACCTCAAACCTTCCCAGCAATATTAAAGAATCATTTACATAAAATAACCGCAAACATCTTCCTGGAATTTTGCTTTAATTTAGTTTTTTCTAAAGATATTTGCAGTAGAAACTTTTACATTTTATGCAAATTATATTATTATTAAAATCAGGAAATGAATTATTTGCATTTTTTTATGTATTTCTAATATTGTACAAAATATGAAAAATCTTCAGAATTTTTCAATTTGTTCATCTGATTGTTCAGTTAATTGTCAGGATATTCCGTGGCATACAAGATGTGTATCAAATTAAGATGACAGCAGATAAACTGTCATCATCAATAATCTTTAATCTGCCAGTTTGAGCTATTTTTGTGGCATATTCTGGAAGTGTTGAAGGCTAAAGTTTAATCTTCTGATTAAAACTAATGTAGAAGACGTTTGGAAATATGAATGGACGAAGCTTCGTTTAAATGTCGGTGGAACGGCTCTCGTATCGTTTACCGAATGTCTGGAAAATGTTTCATTAAATAAAGTAAAAGGACGGGATAATGAAGTCAGGTATCTACAACTTGTTCTCCTTTTAGAAACGTTTGGCAGCCTAGAAAGGCGCCAGTCTGAGCGCCTCCCGGTGTTCGACGGAGGAAGGAAGGAAGTGATGTCGGTGGGGTTTCCCAGCACAGCGGAGCAGGTGTGAAGCCGTGCTGCTGCCTTCCTGATCGATCTGTTGCTCAGTGCTGCAGGTTAAGTGTAAAGGTGTAAACCAGGTGCAAAGCTCAGAAAGCCACTGGATTTGAAACAGAAACAGTTTTTACTTCCTGAGCTTTGAGCGAGGGACGGCGCAGTGCAGGGACAGTCCCACCGTTCACAATCGGTGACATTAATGATCATCTGACAGGATTCTTTATGTTAATTATGGAGCTGAAGGTCAGGTGACTAAATCAGTTGGAGATATTTTAGTGAGCTGCACCGATCAGACTCTTACCGGTCATACCGATAATATTGATTTTGGATCAATAAGGACAACATTAATCTGAAATGGAAAAGTCTTCATATTCATTAAGCTACTGAGGCTTTTGACTTTCTGCTACAACTGCAGTTCTGTCAAAGTGTTTGGTATGAACAGAAAAATACGTGGTTTTTTTATGTAAAACTCTAAATCCATAAAAGTTTGTGGTTTTAAAAATGTGAAAATTTACCTTTGCAGGAATCAGATTGAGTCTGTTTTCAGTCCGTTGTGTAAAGATTTGTTGCCGACTCGACTTTGACACTTTAAACTCGACGTTTTGAAAAAGATTTTTATTGAGAAAGTCTGAAAAGCAGCCAGATGATTAACATCATTGTGCAGCGGATGAATAGAACCTGATTAACTGCTTCGCTTTATTTTCTTCTGTTTACGTAACAAAAGCTTCCAGTTTTCACTGCTTAGGAAGAAATTAGCATATCTTTGCACCTCAAATGTTGAGATCACAGTTGGATTATTTTAATCAGGAGATAATTACTCACCTGGTGACATTTACTTCTTACTCACTCACACCTACATGAAATATCTCCAAACAGCCACATTTATCAGCGTTTTAACTTCATTTTTGTTTTTGAGGTTTTGTTGTTTGTTTGTCTTTATTTGAAAGTATTGAAACAGGAAAGAGGGACGGCGTAAGGCCAAAGTTTAACATCTTAAGAAGCTTCATCCAGGTTTTTGCCTGAAGTTTAATGTAACAGTGAAATGGTCAACAACCATCCTGTCATATTCATTAAAATACAAACCTGGGCAAAATCAAAGAAGAGAATCATAAAAGCATCAATAGATAAAAGATGATCAACCAGAAATATGTAGGAAATAGTTTGCTATTGTTTTCAAATCGAGCCAGAATAGTTTTCAGTTTGTCACCTTTGGTAAACACGGTGAGCGAGTCGTGCCGGGTTTGGGATGCTAACAGCTGCTGCGGCTCATTAGCGTTGGCTGATTCGCCAGAGCGACCAGATGTAAACAGTTGAGGGTTTTCTGCTCACACACAAACTCTCACGCTGTCTGCCAGTCCCAGCGAGTGGACGGAGAGCTGTGCATGTCCACACATCCCGGCTGGGAAACGACGGCTAACAAACACCGTGTCCAGACGGACACGCTGCCCAGCGCTCACATTCACACACGGCGAGCCAACACGGCCTCCAGCTGTTGTAGTCAGACGTCACCTTCCAGCTTCTGCAGCACCAGGTTTCCTTCTGCAAACATGGCTGCTAAAATCAGGATTGCTTTCAATGATAACAATTACTAAAGTCTGAGCAGCTGGGAGGGATGACGGAGTTTCTCTACTTGAACTAATCAATTATCCTGACTTTAAACAGATTTTTACATTAAAAGATGCAAATAAACAAAAATATCTCTTCATGTCTAATATGCAATAACAACATTCCTTTAGTGAACACTTTATCTGCATCAACCTGTGAAGATCTCAGGCTTCTTGCTGGACATCAGCTGGTGTTGGCTGCTATTATTATTTAGATCAATTGATTAATAACTGGAGAGTAAAAGGTGAAGCTGCAATACGAGGCTTTCTAGAATATATTTACAGACAAATGTTTGTTATTTTAGATGAAAATCTACATCTTTTCTGTTTAGCTTAGGCTTAATTGCTACAAAATTGCCTTTTTCGATTTATAATTAGTTGATTTTTTTTGAATAATTGATTCATCACAATGAGTCTGATTAATCGTTTCAACCCAAATATTGATTTGAATAAATATGTCTGACCTTGAAGCAGGTAGGCAGCAGCATTGTTGCATTTTCCCCCTAAAATGCAATACAGTATCATTCCTGTTGTGCATTTAAACCACATGAAGCTGAAATGATGATGCTTCTGTTGTTAAATCTTAAATGTAAAATATTAATACATTTTGTAGTTTCAGCTGAATTTTTTCTTTGAATGTTGATTTTGTTTGCAGCAAATGGTTAAATATTGATCAATTTCGAAATTATTTGATGATTAATGCGATTAATCGTTTCAGCCCTAATCAAATTGTTTCCTTTATAATGACATATGTTAATTTATGTTTTATTTTAAATCAGTATTTATTTGAAATAAAACATATTTAAAATGAAAGTATTTTACAGTGTAAAATACTTTAATCATAAAGTAGTCACTATGCAGACTTTAAAGCCTTAAAGTGACTATTTTTATTTAATGATATAATTTACAAGAGCAACAAGATAATAAAAAGAACATAATTATATACAAATCCAGTGTTAAAGGTCTGATCATCTGCAAACACATCTGACTGTAGTTGCATCTGTGGAGTCTATTAAACCAACATGCTGCATTTTATGAGTATTTTTATTTCTCCCAGGATTAATATAATCCTGTTTTTGCTGCTGCTTCCTTTAGAGAACGATGAATCATTTGTAAATAAAAAATCATGTGAAAAGCTCAGACTTTTAACTTATTAACAGTTAAACAGGAAAAGTTGATATGATGTTTTTCACAGAATTTGGAACTAAAACTGAGTTTTGGGTTCAACATATTGGCAGGTTTTGTTTTGTTAAATGCAAAATGTTTATATATTTTTACATTTTCGTTTTAATTATTGCTCTGGCTGTGTTTTTATGCTGGAGTTAACGATTAATCAGTTGCTAAATTAGTTGACGATTATTTCACAAATCGATTAATCAGAATTAACCTGATTCAGACCTGCATGATGTCAAGATGAGTATAAATATGTATAGGTGTGTGTTCAGTTTAGTTATTATGACCCTATAATGTAAAAACTTTGACAAAACTTTTGTTCCAGTAAAAATAATAGATTAAAATAGAATCAACCAATTAAAGTTATTTCTATGTGATGTAATTCACTGGAGATCCAAAACCTTAAAATGATGCACATTTTCTGCATTAGAAGAAATTTTATTTCGTTTTCTCATTCTTTATGACTCAACGAAACAAATATATTCTCATAAAAATGGCTCTTTCAACATGGCTGAACTTATAAAAGCTTTGTTATAAAAAGACACATTTTATTTCTATTGTAGTACCATGATCTTATTGACTGTGATTAAAAATAAAGTGGTCAGATAAATATTGTCATTGGTACCATCTGAACCGGCAGCTGATGAATGACATGCTGTTGGGTCTCGGTTGGAAACATCCATGTGTGACCTGCTCTGTTCTTCTGTCTCGGTGAATTCGGCTTGTTTAAGTGTGACGACTGAATGGAGTTTCAGTGTGTGCAGACAGCATTAATCATGTAGCTGTTTTGATTGTTTCAGCCACACGACTGTAAAACTAGGTCACGTCTCCACCCTCCATTTCACCAGATCCGCAGCCTGAGCTGCCAAACGGAGAGCGATATTTGCATCGCAGTCCGTGGGGGGAAATTGGCTTCTGCCTCTTAAGTCTCCTTCAATATTTCTTGTCTGTGACCCAGTTTTTAAGGTTTATTTATTGAGAAAAGTTTCTTTCACATTCCTGCTCTCTCATTTCACTGCCACTCACCTCAGAGCTGCAGAGGAAACGTAAAGCTCCTCTCTGTCCACCGAGTGGTTTGGCGTTTCCTCAGTCAGTGGTAGGAAGTTAAAATGATGCAGCTTTAATCATCCACTGAGGGAAACTGGTTAGATATGGGTAGAGCTGCAGCTAGCGATTATCCTAATAATCGATTTTCCTGAACGATTAATGGATCAATCGGGTAAACTGTTGGCCACATTCAGCAGATTTTTCATTTAGGAAAATAAATGCTTTATTGACAAAAATGTAAAAATAGTATTCCTTTAGTAAACACATCATCATTTGTAGCAAAGAAAACAAAATACTTGAGTCAATATGTAAAAAGCTCGGCTGTCTCTGCAGCACAGTGCTGGTCTGAACTGCTGATTCATGGGATTCATTATTTTTACAGCTTTTAGTTGTTCTTTTATCAATTGCCATTTTTTTTACAGTGTTCCAAATTATTATGCAGATGATATTTTCTCAGGTTTTCCTAAATGGTCATTGCAAGTGATAGTATCATTTTCATGAACTATTACAGTATAAATCAGATTTTTCTGATCAACGCTCCCATCAGAAGTTTTTATTTCTTCAAAAATAAAAACTCAAAATGCTCAGTTCCAGATGATTATGACAGCAGATTTTCTCCACATTTTATGGATTATAAAGATCTGCAAACTGTTATTCTGTGAATGTGCAGCATAACCTTCTGTATTTAATAGCACAACAAGAAATGTAATCTTTATGACACTTAAATCCAATTTGCATAATAATTTGGAACACGGCGTAATCTCTAGTTAATGATGAATTGATTACTAAATTAGTGGAATTTTTTGACAATTGATTAATCATATTAATCGTTTCAGAATTGATTTTAATATCCAGGCCTGTTTCAGCTTATAACTCTTCTGAAGTTTTTGGACCACAATAGACTTTTATTTGTTTGGAAATATGGTGAAACTTTGACTTGTACATTGATACACATTTTTTAATAATATTTAGTTTTTTAAATATCATTTTCTTGACATGTGTTCCTTTGTTTTCCTGTAAATCCCTTCAGAACCGCTGTAATTATTTACGTCATATGTTCAACAAGTTGTTGGAAATATTCCTCTGAGGCTTTGTGCAGCTGCTGCACATCGCCGCCGCTAATCTCTCATTCCATCACACAACAGAGACGCTCTGTGGGATGGGGATGTTTGGAGAACAGCGAACTCATTATGTGTACGTTTGAGATGATCTGAGGCGTGAAGCGTTATCCCGTTAGGTAGGACGAGTCCATGTTGCTTCGGTCCATCTCTGACTCTACCGACTGAATGTTGGCGCTGAAGTTGTCCAAATAGTTTGAAAGCTTGTTTTCACTCTTTCCTTTTTACGGAAAGTTTCTGTTTATCTCTGTTTTACTTTTGCATTTTGAACAAAAATTTGTGATGCATTTGTGACCTAAATTGGAAAAACTTCATATTGTAGCAGAAATATTCAATATTCCTCATGAAGCAACTCATGCATGATTACGAGAAAATGAAAACATATTCTCTGTGTCCCTTAGGGGCCACCGTAGAAAGTTCTCCACAATGACATGGAAAGATGTGGATGAATTATAACTAATAGCAACATCTCAATTTTCAGCAAAGTGCAATTGCATGTTTTCCTGGTATCATGCAACCCTTTTCTAAATGTAACTAGTTTCCAAGTTTCAACAAAGTTCAGAGATAATTTTGGCTACTGTTTCTTTTTTTACTTATTCCTCATTGTAAGCATGAATCTGTGATATTTCTTAAAGCTCAATAGAGGCCAAAAATCACATCTGTTCAGTCTGAGCGCAGTCAGTCAGCGGCAGCCGCATTGAAGCAGGAACAAAGCTTAATTGCGTGACCTTTGAGCGGCGTGTTGGCAATCAGCCTGCCCTTGGCGTGGAAGGGGAGCGCCTCAGTCGCTCCGCGAATCATTCAGGCCAGCGCCGTGCGATGAGGAGCCGCCTTCAGACAAACCTCAAAAGGACTTGTTCGCTGTCTCGTCTCAACCTAATGAGGGCCACAAATTGTAGGCTCTGTATCTTTTCAGAGCTCAGAACTATATGAAGACAGCATAATAGCTACAGATGTGACATTTTGCAGATCTAAGAGGGAGAAAGGAGTTTTCAGAAGGAGCACCAGGAAATCTTTTTCACATTCATATCAAGTCCTTTATTTGTAGAAGCGTCAAGCTGGTGAGGGGTGTTGATGTGACTGATTCATGTCAGCGAGAGATGTTGCTGCATAATAACTCACAGACTGCCTCCACTTTTGCTTTTGCGTATCTTTCCTCCCTCTCATCCAACAGGAGACGGTTGGTTTTGTTACCGAGCGAAAGTTTCCTCCGGGCTTGTGTGCTCTGAGCTCAGCAGGGAGCCTGATATGCAGCAATCGCACAAAGAACAATCTGTACAATCTGCCATCTGAAATATGTCTGATGCCATTTTTAGGGAGAAGCAGAAAAACATCTTCTGATTGACACATCAGTGTTCACTCATCGGGGGGCGCTGTTAAAATATCTGGGGAACGGAGTGTTGAGGTTCTGATGTTTTAATCCTTTTGCTTCCTCCTGACCTTGGTTTTGTAAGTAACCATTTGGAGTCTGAAGATGCAAACATGTGAAATTGGCTTGCTTCATCCAGCGTAATGATTTCCTGGTCAAGACATTTGCGCATCCTTAAAATGTCTTAAGTTTTACATGAATATATCTGATCTCTTTCCTTGAAAAGGTTAAAATAGGTCAGTGGTCATTCAATATTCAATATATTTGTTAGATAATGAGATTCCAGTCTGAGCTCCTTTTGGATTGGGCTGTTTTAGGGCCTCTGTCACTTTAAATCCAAACAAGCTGCTGTTGGCCACGCCCCCAACTCAACATTTACGCTCGCACCTGAAAATGGCTGCAAACACATGCACAATTTTCCAACCGTGCATCTTAGAAAAGCATTAGTTTAGCCTCCTGCACAACCAACCAGAATGCAGCAAGTGGTTTCTGGATGATGAGTCAACAACAAAACTCTTGTATTTTCTAGCAGCCATTGTACAGCAGGAAAACTAGCTGACCACACGCTGGAGATCAGCTGGGTTTGCTATGTAACGGGTTGCCTTCATTGCAGTTGCTAAGTAACTTGTGACATTCATCTTCGCCACTGGATAACTGCTGTTAACTGAAGTTATCTAGTGCATTTGGTGCACTAGATAACTTCACAAAGTAGGAGGATTGATAAATTAGAATCATTTTTTTATCTTTCAACTTCACCTCAAACCAACAGTTAGAAATTTTCCTTGAAGAAACTTTCCTGAATAAAGCAGATGGTGGAGTTAGTAAACATTAAACTTCTGGACTGGAACAAATTTCAGTCCATTTGAAAATTTATTAACTATTCATAAAAGCTATATCTGCCATTCTGTTCTATGTTGTGAAAGTTTGTGACATGTGAAAATGGCGAGAAAAAGGAAACTATTATGACACAAAGTAAAAGCGGTTCTGGGTGACCATCAGGAAACACTGAATGTTCTTCCTTTCTCTGTTGCATTGGTCTGTCCTTCTCCATCTCATTCTTTCTGTTTCATTCATGTCGAGCTTTTTGATTAAATACAAAAGCTCTAAACATAATTTCTTCAAACAGTAAATCATTTCAAACAATTTTACTTACATAAGAAAAAACAAGACATCTGAGTTTTCTGCTTTTCTCACTACAATCTTTATGTCGTTTGGCATCATCAGAAAAGCAACACTAAGCAATGAACCAAACCACGAATCCACCCAGAATCAACTAATAAGTAATAGGCAGATAAATCCCCAACACATCCAACCAACTGAGTGGACTACCATGTCACCCACTCACCCCAAAACAACCAACGACTTGTTCACCGTCTTACCCCACCCAGAGACAACCAACCAGCTGATAAAGAAACCTGACAAAACCAAACAAAGACAAGCAACTGAGTGGACTACCATGTCACCCACTCACCCCAAAACAAGCCCCCAACCCACTCAGAAAGGTCCAACAAGTTCCTGACCAAGCATTGTCCCACTTCAGCCAACTAACCAACTGAGCCTCTCTGTTCAACAACTGACCAGCCTCCACCCTGAGACAACCGGCCAGTCAACAAATGTCAACCCCTCTATTTCTTAAGGCTTTATAATCAGTATAAATGTAACTTATCCTAAATTAAATTGTATCTCAGCAGAACGCTTATGACAAAAATGCCTCTTAAGGGAGAAAACTAGAATTTATTGAAATCTTCCCAATTTCTTTTTGTATGTTAACCACACTAAAACCTCACTCACCTCAGAATTTTAAATTGCACTGAATTGAATGTGCACTTAAAAAATGAAAGCTGAAGCCTATAATTTGCTGAATACATTACATAGTGAGAGCGATGATGGATTTCCATCTTTGTGCATGTTTGAAATCTCTGAGTCACTGGACTAATGCACTGATCTCCCTCCGTCTTGTTCACACACAAGCACAGCCTTTCCCCTCTCTCTTTCTGACACTTTTTCATCAAGCCCTTTCTTTCCTTCGTCTTTTTCTCACTCATGATCACCCACTCAACACTCACACACATACATACATGCATGCACTTCTTCCTGAGTCCTGTGGTCCTTCCAAGCAGCCAATCATTAGAGCCTGTGCTGTGATGTGGCTGCTAAAATTATCCTCTTCTCTCTGTGAGCTGACATCTGCCATGACGCATTGTGGAGAGCCAGGTAGCCATGATGCCCAGAGGAGAAAACTAATCTTTTCTTTTTCTTGCCCTTCCATTTCCTTAATTCCTCTTTTGCTATTCTAATTTATTTTAATTGTGCTTTCTCACTCCTTTTTTACTGTTTGATCCTTTTTTGCCTCAGATTTCTCTTCTTAGCAGAAGAGTACTCGGATTTAAAATAACAGATATTGACCAGAATGCTGTAGTTTGAAAACCAAGTAAGTTGGGTTTGTGTGATCACACTTTGAAGACAATCATATACCTTCATTTCAATCAATCCTACATGCTCTATAGAAAAACACTTAAAAAGATCAAAATGTTTCACATTCACTCAACACATAAGCAGAAAGCCAGCAAGTGACAGATGACCATCAGACAAACTCCTTCACCTCATCGACAGATCTAACAGAGAACGAGAAACCCACTGATGCTCCAAGAGGCAACTGGCCAAACAAGACAACCAAGGAGCAACTGACCAAACAACACAACCAACAACCAACTGACCAAACAACACAACCAACAACCAACTGACCAAACAACACAACCAACAACCAACTGACCAAACAACACAACCAACAACCAACTGGCCAAACAACACAACCAACGAGCAACTGACCAAACAACACAACCAACAACCAACTGGCCAAACAACACAACCAACGACCAACTGACCAAACAACACAACCAACAACCAACTGACCAAACAACACAACCAACGACCAACTGACCAAACAACACAACCAACAACCAACTGACCAAACAACACAACCAACAACCAACTGGCCAAACAACACAACCAACAACCAACTGACCAAACAACACAACCAACAACCAACTGACCAAACAACACAACCAACGACCAACTGACCAAACAACACAACCAACGACCAACTGACCAAACAACACAACCAACGACCAACTGACCAAACAACACAACCAACGACCAACTGACCAAACAACACAACCAACGACCAACTGACCAAACAACACAACCAACAACCAACTGACCAAACAACACAACCAACGACCAACTGACCAAACAACACAACCAACGACCAACTGACCAAACAACACAACCAACGACCAACTGACCAAACAACACAACCAACAACCAACTGACCAAACAACACAACCAACGACCAACTGACCAAACAACACAACCAACGACCAACTGACCAAACAACACAACCAACGACCAACTGACCAAACAACACAACCAACTACCAACTGGCCAAACAACACAACCAACGACCAACTGACCAAACAACACAACCAACGACCAACTGACCAAACAACACAACCAACAACCAACTGACCAAACAACACAACCAACGACCAACTGACCAACAACACAACCAACGACCAACTGACCAAACAACACAACCAACAACCAACTGACCAAACAACACAACCAACAACCAACTGACCAAACAACACAACCAACGACCAACTGACCAAACAACACAACCAACGACCAACTGACCAAACAACACAACCAACGACCAACTGACCAAACAACACAACCAACTACCAACTGGCCAAACAACACAACCAACGACCAACTGACCAAACAACACAACCAACTACCAACTGGCCAAACAACACAACCAACAACCAACTGACCAAACAACACAACCAACGACCAACTGACCAAACAACACAACCAACGACCAACTGACCAAACAACACAACCAACGACCAACTGACCAAACAACACAACCAACGACCAACTGACCAAACAACACAACCAACAACCAAATGACCAAACAACACAACCAACGACCAACTGACCAAACAACACAACCAACAACCAACTGGCCAAACAACACAACCAACGACCAACTGACCAAACAACACAACCAACGACCAACTGACCAAACAACACAACCAACTACCAACTGGCCAAACAACACAACCAACGACCAACTGACCAAACAACACAACCAACGACCAACTGACCAAACAACACAACCAACGACACCAACTGGCCAAAAACACAACCAACAACAAAAACAAAAACAACAAACCAACTGACCAAACAACACAACCAACACCAACTGACCAAACAACACAACCAACGACCAACTGACCAAACAACACAACCAACGACCAACTGACCAAACAACACAACCAACTACCAACTGACCAACAACACAACCAACGACCAACTGACCAAACAACACAACCAACTACCAACTGACCAAACAACACAACCAACGACCAACTGACCAAACAACACAACCAACTACCAACTGACCAAACAACACAACCAACGACCAACTGACCAAACAACACAACCAAACTGACCAAACTAACTGACCAAACAACACAACCAACGACACTGACCAACTGACCAAACAACACAACCAACGACCAACTGACCAAACGATGAACTGACCAACTTTGTTGAAAACATTCTCCTTTTATTTTTTTGCCTGATATGTTTTTGTCCCCTGTTCTTTATTAGTTAGTTTAAATGATGCATATAACTGGACAGTGTGCAGAGTAAGAACAGCAGGAAGTCACAGATAAGCTTCACCTTTCTCTCTGTGTCAGGATTCTCATCCTCGTTAAACCCAAACATGAACCAGCCTGTTTTCAGGATAAACTATTGTGAGCTGTCTTTTGGCCTTTGAAAGCATTTAAAGTGCGATCACTGCGCTTTAAGAAAAACTGACTCAGCAGCACCATAATAAGGTCTATTTAGTGGGTGGACCTGTGTTGTGTGTCTCTGCTTGTGTATACATATAAATGGTTACATTTCTTTCTCTGGGTGTGTGTTTAATCCAGTTCAGTTCTTTGTATCGGTGTGTATTTGTCTCCTTTTGTTACGGTGTGTGTACACATTAGTATGTGTGTGTGTTGTCTTTACTTGGATGTGTTTCCTGGTTTTAAATGTCAGATTTCGGCTGTCATCCTCCGTGTTTTTTTGTTTTTCTTAGCACAGGAGGAAGTGAAGAGTGCTAGTTTATCACTGCCTTGTAGATGTTGAGCGATACGAGTCAGGCCACGTAATAAGACCAGACAGGTAGTCGGCCGCATGCCGCGTAAAAACCAGCTGAGTCAGGGTTCAGCAGGGGTCCAGGCGGGATTTGTACATGGAACGTTTCAGTTATCAGATTTCTTAACCTTAAAAATGAAAAAAAACGATGAATTATGCAGAGCCATGTCATAAAAATAATGTTGAATTTGAACTAAATTCAGTAAAACTGTTAGCTCAGTTATGTTTTTGTGCAGGTGGTTGAGTTGTAAAATTAAACTCAAAACCATTTGTTAGCATGAAGACGGCAGATTTAACATGGTAAAATCCATGGTGCATGAGGGAATCAACAGCAAAGCAAAGTGGTTTATGTTACTTCACATTATATGCAAATTGTGTAAAAGAAACTAAAATAGAAAGACGACATGGAATTAATTTCTAAGACTCAGATAATGTTTTGTTTCTGCATTTTCCACAATGATCCACAGAATGTTTTCTTCATGATAATCAGTTGGACTCGGTTTGATTAGAAACCAGAACTCCACCAGCTGCTGTGGCTTTGAGTCAAACCAGCCTGTTCCCCTCCTGGTCTGTGGGGCGCTGCACCCACAACCACTGCAGGAAACGACACTAAAACCTCTAAAGATGCTGAGAGCAACTTCCTGTTTCACCAGATGAAACAAGATGGAGGCGTCAGAGTTTAGTGATTTCTTCTTAGTCTTTGGCTGAAGACCAGGAGCCATTTCTGCTGCTAACGCTAGGCTAACACGTTAGCTTTGGTTGGATTTACCCAGAATGCCCTGCACTTCCTGCTTTGTTCTGCTTGCTGTTCACATCAGCGTTCAGAGTTCGCTTCAACCAAACCGCAACTGATTTTTCTAGGTGCGCCTGCCTTTGCTCTTTTGTCCACATCAGTCTGATTTCGGTTCACACCTTCACAAGCAAACCGGACTCAAGTTGGATTCAGTCGGACTAAACTGAGCTGGTGCACTGACAGAGGCATGTAAGGTTGCTTCTTTACTCTGGATTTTGAGAAGCTGCTACGATTCTGATGAAAAGTAATGTGAATTCATCAGCCCTACATTTTTGGAAAGCTAATATTTCTTTGAAAATGGAACAAGTGTTATAAAGCACCAAGTGATATAACAACAAACAGATGAAATAGTTGCATATTTAAGTATATTTTCTGTTGGGAATTTGCTGTTCCTTTCCATCTTTTGTTGGATTTGGAAAATCCACTTGGCATTTTTATCCACTCTTTGCAATTTGTAAAAATTTGGAAGACTGCGCGGAAATGGCAAAATTGAATTGCACGTCTGCAGTGCAGTTATTATGTTTGATCGATGTGGAAAAATGTTTCAAGCTGCAAATAAATCAAGTGATGGATGGAGAACGAAATGCACTTTTGAAGTAATTACCGACAGAGTTTCCATTGTTCCCCTCAGCCTTATTACGCAACAGTCTCTGTCCACCAGCAGAAAGCAGCCAGAAACGACATTTGTTGCCTCATGACTCCTCATCAGTTCCTCTGTGACAATAAAGATGCCAAGCGTGTTTCTTTGTTTGGGTCTTGTGTGGAACACAGACGTTAACTCACTCTGCAGAAGACAAACAAGTTAGAACAATCAAATCAGCTCCGGCAGATTTTTCTCCTTGATGTGTTTAGTGGAGGAAAGTGTTTCTGTTGTTACGTATCATTGTGTAAAATAAGCTCATTGTAACACAACCTCCCGTCTTGTCTCCGTCAGTCAGGGAGGGCGGCGGCTAAGTGTTTTGTCTGTAAGAAATGAGTTGGGAAAAGATGAACAAGGTGTGCAGGGGAGGCTGGCAGAAGGCAGAACATAAAACTGCAGGAGCTTGTAATAGAGTTTCCTAGACATTAATTAGCTGCAGCCATTCCTGTACAAACACACAGCAATAAAACTGATATACTGACGTCCCATTCTCTTTTCCTTCGCTGCTCGACTTGTTTCACATTACCCTGTTGTTTTTTCCCTCTTTCCATCTATTTTCTCACTACCTAATATACTTTAGATTTTATGTTTTCTCATCACTTACTGTCTCCTCTAGTCTTTATTTCATTTTCTTTCTCTCCACTGGAGAGCAAAATATGAAAGCAGCGGCATAAAGATGGATTGAGAAAAAAGAGATGAGGGAGTAGCCGGTCGCCCCGAGTCTTTATCTGTTCTGCTTGTTTTGCTGAAGGGGAAAGAAAAGATCTATTACAGTCTCGATTTTACGTCTAACATGAACTCAGACACAGAAAATCCTGCATTGGGGCAGCAACACTATCGGTGACGGGACTGTCGGCTGCAACAGGTTCTGCAGCTGAACACACACTCGCAGTCACACACTCCACTTCTCGCTCGGGTTTATTATTTTTTGTGTTGGCCTGGCCCTCAGCAGAGGCAGCCATGCTGCTTTTTACATTCAGACCTTTCATGCACCGTGACTCATCTTCCAGTTCTTACTGCACTTAAATCATCATCACTGATTCTGGTGGCTTTTCGGCCAAAGAACGGCTGGACGGACAGACGCTGTTATTCTGGTCCTGAACGTGACTCCAACAATCGACTGCTGAAAATGATGTTACAAAGGAAAGAAAGTGGATAAAAATCTGACATTTTGGGAGTATTTTCTGTAGATGATGGGAGCTGAAGTTGTTTTTGTTAAAAGTAATTGCATAATAGTGATAAATAAATATTTAAAAGTATTTTGGGTCTCAAATGCTTCCAAAAAAGCATCTAACTAATTCTTGTCAATAAGTTAAAAGTTACAAAAATTTCATAATTGTTACACCGTTACACATCACCGCTACCTAGCAACCCCAGCTGATCTCCAGCGTTTGGTCAGCGGGTTTTCCAGCTGTACAATGGCTGCTGGAAAACACAAAAGTTTAGTTGTTAACTCACCATCCAGAAACCACTGCTGCATTTTGGTTGGTTGTGCAGGAGGCTCCGCTAATGCTTGTTGTATAATTGTGCATCTCTTTGCAGCCATTTTCATGGGTGGGTGTAAACGTTGAGTTGGGGGCGTGGCCAGCAGCAGCTGATCTGGATTTAAAGTGACAGAGACCCTAAAACAGGCAGAAGTGATTATCTAGGAATGATGTAAAAAAAGTAATGAACATGTTTTGTTTAGGCCAATCTATCCTAACCTGCACCAGGAAGCATCATGACTCACCTTCGTAACACTGGAACATCTTTGTTGTTGCTGTCTTGTCTAATTTGTTCCAACCTCTTGATCTGACATCAAACTGAAGTTAAGTGGATGAACTGAAGTTAGAAATTCAGAGGACAGTTTGAAGAGGAACAACCAATCAAATGATAATGAGGAGCCGATAAACAGGGTCCTCAGTCATGGTGTTGTTGCTGCTTGTGTTTAGTGTGAGTGTTGGCGATGCCTTCTCTTCATGGCTGATGGTGTCGCTGCTGCAGAGGCTCAGTGTGTGAGAGCAGCCTCTGCCTGGCTCTCATAAACACCTGGTTTATTTCAGGAAACCTCCTACATGCAGGATTTAAATGCGTCTGAATTTACATCTGCTTTGTTTATGTTGACCTTTAAAGGTTTTTAGGTTAATGCCAACACTTTACTGCAATGATTGCCTTTAATTTCCTCCGTCCTTTTCCTCTCAGTTTGTCAGAGCCTGCTTCTCTTTTTGCTCCATTGGTGCACATAACTACATATTTATTAGTATTATCTCACAATTAACAGAAAACACAACCAACTCTCCAAAGATGGTTTTATTCATTATTGTATATTCATTGACTCACTTCTATGTTTCATGCAGCAAATGAAGGAAAAGACATTTTTGCTAGTTTGGTCCACTTTCCCTCAGCTAATGGTTCAAACTGCCCATATTTATCATTTTCAGATATTTCCATGAATTTTGAAATGAAGTTTCTGGATGGTGAGTCAGCAACAAAGCTCTGGTTTCCAGCAGCCATTATGCAGCAGGAAAACCAGCTGGTTGCTAGGTAACGGACCGGGTTCTTGAATGTGACGTTTTAAAAATAACAAATTTTCCAGTCACCAGAAAACATGAACTTATTGCCAAAAAAGTTCTTAGTTTGTCTGTAGGGTGAGAAACACATAAAACTGAACCTTTAAAGTGCCATCGGTGACTCCTGGTGATCTGGTGTTGAAGTCTTCCCATT
Source organism: Poeciliopsis prolifica (assembly GCF_027474105.1). NCBI lineage: Eukaryota > Metazoa > Chordata > Actinopteri > Cyprinodontiformes > Poeciliidae > Poeciliopsis > Poeciliopsis prolifica. Next base: position 570,297 of record NW_026562504.1, on the reverse strand, counting down.
GGTCTGTGGTTTGTATTTATAATGTTGGAAAGGTGAAATATGGATATAAATGTTGGTAGAACGTCAAAACTGTGAATGATATTCGAAAAACGAGCTAGTTGTTCCTGTTGGGCTTGCTGTTTTCAGTGGAGGTAACATCGGGAAGCAGGATGAAATGGATCATTCAGGCCCGTATCAAGTGTAAGTTTGAGCTGTCAGGAAGCTTCAGGCTCCATACGAAGCGTCCAGCTTACATGCTGCTGTCTGTTTCTGTTGGACTGACTGTTGCATTTGGACCCAGACGGAGAGTTCTGTCTGCTTACAGTTACGCTGTACACAGTTTTTGTTGATTTTGTTTCAAATGGAAAACAAAAACTCATCCAGATGGATTTCTTCTGGAGATACGAAGCTGTTTAAGGGAAACTCTGTATCATTCCAAGCTCTATGTGGAAAGCCTGGACTTTATCAGAGGAAAGAAGACAACAAGAAATTGCAACAGTTGGTTGTTTTGGTTAAAATAAATATTTTTTAGGGGCAGTTTTAAGTTAAACATGTCCAAATTTTGGGGTTATGAACTAAGAAATCTTTGTGTTTTCTCTTTTCCTGCTCATTACTGAAAGTAAAAAAGTGATTTAATGTCATCACCAAAGTAAAAAATTTTCTGCTCATGGATTTGTGTTTGTTGCGTCAGTTAGCAGCATTTCCCCGTCTCTCTCTCCCTCCAGGTGTTTCGGACAGACTTCATCACGGCCATGAAGCTGCCGGACTCGGCCCAGCTCGGCCCAGACGACTTCTACGTTCTGTCCGACCCGTGGAGACAGGAGTGGGAGAAGGGGGTTCAGGTCCCAGCCAACCTGGAGGCCATCCCAGAACCTGTGGTCAGGTAGGATTTTATCCATAGCAGAGTGTTTAGAGGGTTATTTACTCTGAAGTGACTGAAAAGCTTTAAACAGTTAAACCAACCAACCTGCCATGTGAGCAGCCTGTTCCCCTCCTGGCCTGTGGGGGCGCTGCAGGAAACAACACAAAAACCTCTGAAGACACTGAGCGCAACTTCTTTATTCACCAAATGGAAACAAGATGGAGGCATCAGATTTTGGCGGTTTAGTCTTTGGCTAAAGATGAGGAGCCATTTCTGCTACTAGCTCTAGGCTAGCACGTTAGGTTTGGTTGTATTTACCCAGAATGCCCTGCTCTGTAGTCCATTTCCCCCAAGCGGTCTCTGGTCCACTTGGCGTTCACATTCAAACCGAACCAGAGTTCACTTCCACCGAATCCAGACCGAGGTTTGGAGGACCTGAGGTCAGAGGTCGATTAAAAGCGGCTTCCTTTGTCTAATTTACTCGAGTGGAATCACCAAACACACAGAAATACTGCTGATCAGAACCACAACGTGTAATATTGTGATTGGTACACCAGGGGCAGTAGGGTTGGATTCACACACGCCGTGGATCAGGCAGATACAGATGTTAAGGTGGCTGGCAGATGTGCCAACCGCTTGGCAGAGGAAGGCAGAGGAAGGCAGATCTCCCAGCAGCTGCTCCACATACCCATGTGGTTTCATTCTGGCATTCGAGGAACTAATGAAAATGCTCAGACTAGCCAGTAATGCTTGTAGCACTGAGAGGCCACACACTCAGAGCTCTGGGAAGACAGACTACCTAATGAATTTCCCAGAGAGAATCAGCTGAAAGTTTAGTTATTTTTACAGCGTGGATGCATGCATGGATTGCAGCAGCATCTGTGAAACCTTTTCTACTGAGCACATTTCATGGCACTTACAGTTTGCAGCTGCAGGCAGTTTGACTTGGTTTTTCTCTGTGGGTTAGAAATGTAACAGTTTCTGCAGGTGAAAAAAATCAACTCTAAGTTGCTGATTATAGTGAATTTTAATGTTTTTACACCATTTTAAATGCTTGTTTTTCCTTTTAAGAATGATTTGTCTCATTTATGTCGGTGGCAAATGTTGCTGGGAGATTTATTGCAATAAACAATAATATTGTTTTGAGACTATTTCAAATGAAAATTTGTCTCTGACTTTATTTTGAAAGTATTCATAAATATTTCTGCAGGTTGTTTTGATATTCATCTAAAATAAGTAGGTGGAAAAATGAAAAACAAAAACAGAAACGTTTACTGCAGATTACAAATACTTAAAATGAGTTAATTTGGGGATTAGTTTGAGAAAACCTCTTTTGATGATCATCTGTTGTGTGAAAAATGATTCACTAATTGCTCTTTAAACCTTTTTTATTCATGTTTTCCTCATGAATTCAGCTAAATAAAACCAGTTGGGATCAATTGTTTTGTGATGGGCTGCTATCAACAGTGTCTATTTTATTACATTTTGTAATAAAATACAAGATGTTGAATAAACATCTTTTCTTCCATCTGTTTTGCTTAAATTGCATCCATGTTGTTCCACCGTCTGGAACAGAATAAATATGGAAATAGTTTTAGGATCTTACCGGTTTGGATGAAACTGGAAACAAAGTTTGGAGAAATATTTGTTCACTGGACGGCCGCCTATTTGTGGTTCACCTATTATTATTTATAAAACTCCAAATTATTCATAGAAAATCCTGGTTATGTTTTTCGTCTTCGCGTCCTTATGTCAAAGTGTTTATTTTTAAATTTACAAAGAGCGTAAAGTTTAGATTGCTAAAGTTGAAATGCCTGACCATCTGGGGTTGAAAGGTTAACACTCCTACATCTGGAGTTAGGATGCAGCTCCTCTGGCATCTGACTGTCGAAGAGGAGTAAATCTTTACCCGTGCAGACTGAGCTCTTGCATAGCGCAACATGAGATCAACTGGGGTTGTTCAGATGCTGAGGTACAGGACAATTCCACAGTGAGGAATTTTTTTGACCTTTCCAAAAACTTGGACTGAAACTGTTTCAATCTTCGGGTTCATTGAAATACGCCCGGTTCGTTTGGTGAGGTGTGAACACTAATCGACCTCTGACCTCTGGTCCTCCAAACCTCGGTCTGGTTCAGTTTGAATGTGAACCCCAAGTGGACCAGAGAGCGCTCCAAAACCAGAAAGTGGACTACAGCGCAGGGCATTCTGGGTAAATCCAACCTAAGCTAACATGCTAGCGTAGCGTTAGCAGCAGAAATGGCTCCTGGTCTTCAGCCAAAGACTAAAGAGAAATCACTAAACTCTGACGCCTCCATCTTGTTTCATCTGGTGAAACAGGAAGTTGCTCTCAGTGTCTTCAGAGGTTTTAGTGTCGTTTCCTTCAGTGGTTGTTGGTGCAGCGCCCCCACAGGCCAGGAGGGGAACAGGCTGCTCAAAGAACAGAGAGACAAAGAAGCACATGGCACAAATGTTTCTGTTTTTCTTTCTAATCAAACTGATTCTGCTGGACTCTGAGGTCTGAAAACATCCTTAGATGCTTCAAGACACATAATTTACTGAAATCCATGTATTCTTATGCTGTAGAGATGCAAGGCGGCTGAGCAGAGCCTTGCACATCTCATCCTGTTCTTCCTCTCCTCCACCTCTTCATCCCTCTTTCCTCATTTTAGTTGTGCTGGAGGCGCTGACACATTTCTGTTTCTATTTTTTTTTTGAGTTATGACATAATCTCAAAAAATTGTGGAAGAGGAAAAGAGCTCCGGGCTCTGTCTGTCTTTGACACAATCGTTCACATTTCTCCATATTTGGTTATTGAGAGGCTTTGAATGTGAAACGCTGTTTTACTTTTTTCTGCATGATTCACTGAGAGAAGCAGAAGATCCTCTGCTGCCTCTTTGCCCTTCACTGTTCCTGTTTTTTACCCTTTCCTACACTCTGTCCTTTCATCTCCATTTATTATTTCTCCTCTCCCCACTGGCTTCCCGTTGCTCTTCCTCGTCTCTCCTCCTCCTCTCTTGTCCGTGTTATCACTTACTCTCCACCTGCACCTTTCCTCCTCTGTCTTCCTCTGGATCTTGGTTTTTGTGGGGGCTGAGTGAAAATAATTAGCTGTTGCATAACACTGAACAGGACTGCGCCGGTGATTCGACAGCTTCTGTCTCCAGGGACAACTCTGAACCAGAGACGGGAATAATTACATACACGCATGAGAAGATGTGCCCTTTTTCTTAAAATTAATGGGATCTATCTTGGGGTTTTATTATATGTTTCTCCATTTCAGCCCCTGGCGGAGCTGTTGAATGTAATGTGGGGCTCCGGTCGGAGCCGGCTTGGTTTCTGCACATGGAAAGAATGAATAAAGTGGTTAAAATACAGTAAATAAAAGAAAGCAGTGCATGTGTTAAACGGTGAAGTGAATGATGTTTATGAGGTGAAGCTCCCAGCAGGCTGAAATCACAAGATAATAAGATGGATTTTGTGGTCGATATATGTTACGGTCAGCGTTCTGGCAGCTGGGATCTGATGCAGAACTTGGTTCTGAAAGGCATGTATGGTATGCAGAACATTTGGGTGAACTGTCTGGAAGCCTCAGTGCGGGGGGGTCCGCCTCACACCGAGAGGACGCTAGCTTTAGCAAAGCTTTCTGCCAAGTAATTACTGAGGAGAGACGGGCTGAGTGTGGTCATGTTGCGCAGGAGAGAACCTGCTGTGATTCTGACTGAAACCTGAAACATTTTGCAGAAGAATTTACTATTTATTTTCTGGGACAAATGTATGAATGCAAATAAAAATATTAGGTTTGGTTTCAGCAGCGCATGTAACACAGTAGCAACAGCTGATCAGAAGAGACTGTTAAACTGTCTTTGTTAATTTCTAACATTGTTTATTAGTATTTATTATCTAGAAATCTATAACAGACAAAGATCAACCACTGCAGGAAACGACACTAAAACCTCTGAAGACACTGAGAGCAACTTCCTGTTTCACCAGATGAAACAAGATGGAGGCGTCAGAGTTTAGTGATTTCTCTTTAGTCTTTGGCTGAAGACCAGGAGCCATTTCTGCTGCTAGCGCTAGGCTAACATGTTAGCTTAGGTTGTATTTACCCAAAATGCCCTGCACTGTAGTCCACTTCCTGCTTTTGGCATTCACATATTTTGGCATTCGACCAAACCCAGTCCAAGGTTTGGAGGACCAGAGGTCAGAGGTCGATCAGCGTGCACACCAAACAAACGAACCAGACTTTGACTAGACTCAACAGAACTGCTGTGAACGAACCTTTAATCTGTTACTTATCTTTCCGTTTAAGTTTCTGTATCTAAAACCATTTTTTACGAGTCAAAACTTGAAGAACTAATGTTGTGTCAACAGAAACACACAACGTGCTTCAGCAGAAAGACAGAAACGTTTTCAGTGTGAAGTTTCCGTCTGAACTCATCTTGTCACACTTGATGGTCACTCAACCATCTTGGCCATCATAACTTCATTAGTTGCTTCATTCATGCTGTTGGTATTTATGGAAACCAACACCGACATGCTGTAAGAAAATGAACTAACTGTTTTCAGGACAAACCCAGTGTATGTCAGTTGTTTGTATAATTGGTCTTCGATGTGAACTCTGGATGGTGTCTGGATCCTCCAGTCGCAGGGATTCAGTTGGAAACAGAGAAGAAGAAGTGTTTGTGTGAAGGTTTGGGTTCAGGTGTTGGTTCTGAACAGCCGGACTGGAGCGATCAGGCGGAACAGGAGATGCTGACAATGTAAATCCAGGAGTTGTGACTGATTAAACGGTTTCTTTTTGTTTATTTCTGCCTCTTAGTGCGACACACAGACTTTCACCGGGTTGCAGAGTTAATAAGCTCCTAATAACTCAGCGACACACTAAATGGAGCCTGGGGAACGAAGATAGACAGAGCTTGAAAAGTGGAAAATTGCAGGATAGTGAAGGTTGTATAAATGTCATGCATTGCGAAGCTCCAGCTATATTTAAAATTGAAGAAGAAAACCTTGACATTTGGAAAATCTCTGGCAGTTTTTCTCCTCCAGTGCTTTTCTTATTCGTGACTTGAATCGAGTTTATAGGTTTTCTGTTCAGTTTATTATCTACAGGAATCTCACGTTCGTTTTAAGGATGCAGTTCATTTCCCATTAGAAGTGGAGGAGCAGGCTGGAACTGATTGCACTTTGTTTTTAAGGATAGTTTGGACATTTTTGGAAGAGTTAGCTCAATATCAGCCTGGCTTTGTTTTGGGATAATTTTCCTTCAAACCGTCCAAGTGAAACTGTAGTTTTACTTCACCAATGGGAACATTGTTCAATTCACAACAGCTTTTTGGTTATGGACAGAACCTCAGCATGATGCAGCCACCACCATGCTTTCATAGTTGGTCCAGTTCTGGGAGATTTGCAAATGTCAACTCCCCGCTGATATTCTGATATTCTCAGTCAGAATATCAGAATAATCCAAAGAATCAAACTCAATCCATTCAGAATATTGTAAATGGGGCATTTCAGATCTGATTCCTGCACATTAGCCAGTAAAGCTATTGATGATCATTTGTAAATCCATTTCTATTCTACAGTTTAATAACATCAAGCTTGTTTTTCTACTGAGAATTTGTTGACAGAAAGCAAAACCATGTCGACTATTTAAAAGACATTGTCAGTTTTTGGCTTAAGTGCAAACTATTCTGTTTCTTCCTTGGAGAAACGATTCAGAAACTCTTCCTGTCTGAAACAAAGACAGTTAACAACACCTGGAACAAATATGACATTTGTTTTTTCCCCTTTCCAGTGGAACTGAAGAAAAATGTGCAGCTAAAGGTCACGACAGAAGCACCGATTCACGTCCACTAATCACAAGCACAAAAAACAGAAACGTTCAGGAAAAACCGGACGCCCTCAGGACTCAGAACCGCCTGCGCCAGCTGCTGCCTTCCCCAGGAATCCTGGCTGAACGCTGGCTGCATGTTCGCCCGCTGCATCCGAGCGCGTTTCAAAAATAATGGCCTCTGCAGCATCTGGAGCAGTCCCACCGCTACCCTCTAATTTTTCCAAAACAGCTAATAAAGTGACTAAGAGTAGCTTCATCAGCGTCATCATGCATGGGGTCGATGAGTGCACATCAGCTAATAGCTTCCACACACACACACACACACACACACACCCACACACACACACACACACGCACACACACACACACACACACACACATGCACACGCACACACACACACACACACACACATGCACACGCACACACCCCCACACACACACACACACACACACACACACACACACACACACACACGCACACACACAGACACACACACACACACACACACGCATGCACACACAGACACACACACACATGCACACACAGACACACACACACACACACACACACGCATGCACACACAGACACACACACAATGCACACACAGACACACACACACACACACAGACACACACACACAGACACACACACACGCTTGTTTGTATTCTGACACTCTGGATTCATGTCTAACAGCAGTTAGATGGATGAACAAACATCCAACAGTCTGTTTTGCACATATGTGTGCTGTGTGTTGCTCTGGGATTTGCTGCCTGGATGGATGACCTGCAGACTGAATACTGTAAATATGTGGAGGAGCAGATGGTTGGGATAAATGCTCGGTGTTCAGCGCTTCTTGGATTGATGGTTTAACCGAGCCACAGCAGCGGCTGATTGCAGGTCACACTGCTGGTTTTGGTTATTGAGTTAGCAGGTGGCGAATGTGTGGAGACAGGATGAAATCTGCTGCTTTCAAAAACATAAAATGTTTGCAAACTTTAAATTATGCAACACAACAGAACAGCTTTTTCCTTTTATTTACTTTCAGGGAAAGTTTCCTCAACTGCTCAGGTCGTTGAGGATTTGTAGATGATGTCTTTAGATTTGGATGCTTGATTTTTTACTTTCTCAGCTTACATCATTTATTAAACAATGCCTGAAAGTGATGCTTAGGAAATATGAAAGACCTGAAGTTGAACTGCATCAGCAGTTATTGGAATATAACTCATCAATCCTCATCAAACAGCTTGTTGGTGGTCAAACTTAAGGGTATCCCCCTCGTTTATCTGCGCTGATTTCTTTCATTTTGGGAGATACGTCCATGTGAAGCTTTTCTACCTGAACTCAGGCCTAAAAATCAGCCGCTGTCCTCTGCAGTGAGAGCTTAGACCGACACCGGCCCATTGGGTCGGGTCCAAACGGTTGGAGTTAACAAATCAGAAGCTTTCCTGCTGTATTTAGCAACATTTTAGATGAAAAATATTGGTATCTTTGCTTTGGTTTAGGAGCTTTTCATGCTTTGCAGATAAAGTTTTCACTAGAAATGGCCAGATATTGAACTGGAAACCAATGAAAAACCAACAAAAGCACAAGGAAAATCTGAGTCCTTCAAAATGTCTGTAGAGCTGCTGGCTGAGTCTAATTTACTAGACTGAAAGGAAGCCTGTTTCCTGGGAAGGAAAAAATACTGTAAAGAAATGAGAAATAAGCCAAACTGATTTCAAGGAGAGCTGCTGGAGTTCAATGATTCCAATGAATAATAGCTTTCAGTCTTTACAAATTAAATTTACAAAGACGATACAAAGATATGAGTTATTTACTTGTTGCTAAGCTAATATATGAGATAAACAGTTGGTCTGAATATCAGCTGCAGCAGATAAACGGCTGAGTAAGGATTTCGTTTGGTCTGTTCCCTCCAACCAGACTTGGATGAAACTCTGACTGAGTTTCTGATGGATCTTGTTACTATAAAAGCCAAATTTGCTGCAATAGTTTGTCTCTGCGTTGCAGCGAGGGTCAGTGGGTGTCTCTCCCACCACAAGCCGGTTCGGTTTCTCCTGGCTAGCTGGGGCAGCAAACCCACCAAATGTACTTCTTAAGTGCTTGAGGAGCCAAACTGGGTCTGTGTCTGTTTGGTCCCAGGAATAATGACACGTTACAGTGATAAACAGGTTTGATCTGTTTATTAGGAAATGGGTTTAATGATCCGACTGCTGGACAAACGGTGACCGAGTTCATCTGGTTCATCTGGTTCATCTGGTTCATCTGGGTTCATCTGGTTCATCTGCTGGACCCGTCTCCAAACCTTTTGCCAAAATTGTTGACTCAGAAGTTTTGTTGGGCCAATAAAACCCAGCCTAACACTGAATAATCTGTCCTGATGTCCAAAACCTGAAAAGGATTTTACGATGGTGTATTGGGATTGTTGTAGTAAGAAAAAAAAATCTCCAATTTTAATCCTGATTACAAATGAAACTTCTCCAAATTTGTTTGATTTTGATTTGCTGTCAAGCTGCAAAACAATCAGACCAAGGGCCACAGATGGCCCCAGAGCCACATTTGGACACCCAGGCTGTGCTAAAGCAGTGCTAGGCTAGCAGTTTCCCCAGGACATTTCTCATGTTTGCCCCTTTACCTCATTAATGTTTTCTGCTTATGTTTAAAGTTGAATGGAAACCAAATCAGAAACTCCTAAAAGCGATTCCTCCTGGCCCCTCCTGCCATTTTTCTTGCAGGAAATAACATTTTCTGTTAACAAGACGCTCAAAGCGGTTTTGCAGAGTATCTTTGTGAGAGTCTTAAAGATTTCGAGAGGCATTATCGATGACTCCACAGATTGAAAATCAGCTGCTGAAGTGCTGCAGTGTGTCTTGCATGCATCCAGTTCACCGTCCAGAGCCTTAATGTTTGGCTGTTCTGTTCTGGAGAACGACCCGACTACTTTGGCTGACCTCTGCAGGGTGACAACGCCAACTGGATGACTGGTTTTCTTTGTGGCATGCTGACTTTCTAACCACAGTGACTGGTTTTGGTGAATGAGTCAATCCCAGCTCAGCTGGCTCCAGTTTTACATTTTTACATTTCACTTACTGAGGGTAAGTGTGTGTTGTGGAGCTGTTGAAAAGACTTAAGGCCGAAATGTGACAGCTTGTGCCTCCTCCAGAGATGTGGTTGGTTTTCACTTGTTTAATTTTGTTAGACCAGAGAGCTGCAGTCTGGGATCTTAGACAAAGAAAATCATTTAGACTCTTGACCAAAGACGATGAATTCATCTGAGCAGTTGAATAATTTATTTTTTCTTTAATTCAGGGCTGGCCAAATGTTTTGCACTAAGGGCCAAAATGCCCAGGTTGGAAGGATTCAGAGGCCAATATTTCCTTTTCCCCAATTAAAAACTAAAAAATATTATGATTATTAATTTTTCTTTTTCAGCAAAACAGTGAATAAAACATGTAATGTTTTATATTTACCTAGCTGTGTAGAGCCACTTAACATTTTGGATGTATTATTTTCAGTTTTTTTTAAGTCTATAAAATGTTTTTAGTTTATTTCCAGTAACAAAAATATGAATTTTCTTCTCCAAACTTTGCTGTTTTAGGATGTCCCCTAAAGTCACAAGATGTTTTTATGAGGTCAGAAAAGACAGATTTCTGTGTTGTACTTTACATTTTCAGTTGAAGTAGATAAAAACTTTCCAAAAATTAAATGACAAAAAGTGTTCCTGGGTTGCATTCCAGGGCCACGCAAACCCCTTGAATGGGGTTTGCGTTCAAGCCCCATTCAAGGGGCTTGAATGGGGCCTCAGTGATGCTGGATCACTGAGTTTATTCCTCCTCATAAACACTGAATTATCTCTCCACAGCAAATCAACGCTCCATTTGCTGTCAGGGACCCACATGGTCCTTGACATGTGGGTCAGGGACCACAAATGGCCCCTGACCCACATGTTTTGCCACAGCTGGGGTTTAATTGACGGAGGTGTAAGTGTGTGTGTGTCCTGTTCTGCCTGCATGTCCGGATTAGAGCCCAGAATGAGTCGCAGTTTCTACGTTTCTGCTTCTCGGCGGAGCATCCGTTGTTCTTCTAAAACCTGCAGCTTCACCCAGCGGCAGCAGTTCCTCTGATCCGGCTCATCAAGGCGGTTTGGCTTGTGCTCCTTTGGTTCAGCAGCTTCAGGATGACTCACCATCTGCCTGCTGCCTCAACAGAAACAAGCGAGATGGAAAGAAACGAGGAATATTTCTCCTTCTCGTCGCTGATCTGTCCTGTTTGTGCCGACAAACCAGCATCTATAAACATCCTTTCTCAGTGTTGTTGGGTCTCGCTGTTTTCCTCAGAGGCTTTTTTTCTGCAGAAGCAGTGTATTATTTTTCTGTCCCTCCATCTGTCAGTGTGTATCCGTCCAGCTGCATCCTGCGGCTGGTTGTTAGGGGGAAACTGTCGCCTTTAACAGCCGCATTAGGGAGCCGGTGCGCCCTGCCGGCCACTTAAACCCAACTGCCTCCAGGAGAGTAAACACTCCTAACGGCGGCTCGTCTCCCGCAGGACTGCAAGGCTGAACGAAAGCATCTGATTGATTACCACGGATTGAAGTGGTGGAAGGAGAAGACTAGATGTGTTTAAACTCAGTTTGATTAAACGACTGCCAGCTGTTTTCACCCAATTAAACCTGGGAAATATTCAAAAGCTGACGTGACAAAAAGTACTTCACACAAAATTGTAAATTTCATTCACAGGAATTCAGAATCGATGTAAAATGTCCTGAAATTAACTTTTATTTATTTAGATTTTGTGACATTCAACTTGTTTTTCTCCTGATTCTTAGCAATAAATTAACGTTTTATTTTGTATGGAAAATTATCTGTCAAAACATCTCGGGAATCAGAAATCAGCCTGAAACTGAGCAACCGCAGCTGATGTCCAGCATTTGGCCAGCTGGGTTTCCCACTGTATGTGCTGTACAATGGCTGCTGGAAAAGGCAAGAGTTTTATCAACTCAGCATCCAGAGACCACTTGGTTGGTTGGTTGTGCAGGAGGCTCCACTAATGCTTTTCAAAGATGTACGGTTGTATCGTTGCTCATCTGTTTGCAGTTATTTTCAGCTGTGAGTGTAAACGCTGAGCAAAAACCTTTACAAAGCAGACTGGAGTAGATCCAGCAGAAATCCTTCAAATCATCAAAAATGGATTTTTAATTGAATAGTGAGACGTAAAAGATTCCCAGCTCCTGTTACAGTCAGCAGACTGAGTAAAGCTGCAGAGTTTTAAACAAAGCCAGACTAAAACCAGAGCAAGATGCATCCAAGGTCAGAGCAGCTGTGAGTGCCTCCAATACTTTACAGAGCAAACACAATAACCTCTAACATTAATGAAGTAATGCTGGATCACTGAGTTTATTCCTCCTCATAACACTGAATTATCTCTCCACAGCAAATCAACGCTCCATCTGGAGGCCTGGAAAGCTTTTTGTTCTCTGGATGGTCGAGGCCTGAAGGTTGCAGCATGTAGGGAGTAAACGGAGCTCAGCAACGATTTACCAGGACGATCCTGTAGTTACAACCACCTCCAGGCTGCACACAGCAAAATGACTGAAGACTCACAGAAATCATCTGGTTAGCTGCAAACTCTCAAAGCTAAAATAAATGCTTCCCTCTCGGTGAATAATCCGTGTGCAGCTGCATGTTATTAAAGCAAACCGTTGAAATAAGTTAAATGACAGTTTCTCCTGTGCTTATAATAATAATAATAATAATATTTAAAACCATCTCACAAACTAGTGAATGAGATGCACCAAAAAATTGGCTGTTTATCAGAATAAAATGTTTTGTCGGAGCAAAACAGTCCAGTTTTCCAGGCAGATGGTGAAGATGCCATGTTGGAGCTGAGCTGGTTGTGTTTAGAAACTGGAGTTGTAAAAATACAGTCCAGCAGCTGAAAGCTGTTTCAAAAGAAACCATTTTAAAACATGTCTTTATTTTATTCAGGCTGCTGAAGAGCGAGAGAGAGCAAGACTTCAGATGACAGTTGATCAGCTTTATCCATTTCATCTTTCAGTCTATTGAAAACCAATATAGTTAAATCTGTAAATAATATTTCCCTCCAGAACTGGAAGATACGTTAATATCCAAAATGAAACACAACAAAAGCCTTAAATAAAATGAATTATTTGTCTCTGTGAGCAAAATGAATCAGCTGAATGGAAATTATGGAGCTTGTTTGAATTATCATGCCATTAAGAGGCACAACAGGCTTAACTGAAATTCATAAGAAAGTTAAAAAACTATTTAATTCTGTTTGATGTCATTTTTAAATAGAAACTTGAATCAAACTAAATCTGTTGCAGTCGTTGAGATGGAGAAACCGTTTCTGTTTTCAGCTATAAAACTCGACTTTTAAAGTTTAAAAAACATTCAGCAAAATTCACCTAAGATGACCAGGATGCAGGAAAGCATAAATACTTCTTGTGTTCATGGATTGTTTTGGTTTTTATTCATCGTTCTCGTATCTCAGTGAAAACTCCAGGATTTACAACAATGGTGCAACTTTAGCTGAACTCAGCATAAAGACAGCAGCTCATTTAAAACCAGTTTAACTGGGCAGAAACTGAAATAAGCAACGGACGTCTTTCTGCTTCCGACTCATTCGTTGTCAGCGTTGGTGCGTTAGCAGGCAGAGACTGAAGAAGCTGCAAAATAAAAGCAGGAGGAGCAAATTATTGAGGATAAAGGTGGAGACAAGTTGATGCTGCTGCCACTGAGGGAATAAGTAAACAAATGGGCGGATGAAGCGGCACAACAATTTTAGATCTTCTGGGAACGGTGGAGAAAATGGACGGACGGAAAGCAGAGGTTTTGCTTCATCAGCGGCGCCTCCTTCGTTCTCTGTCTGCTCCTTTCTGCTGTTTGCCGCTTTAATCGAAGCTTTCAGAAATAAAGCAAGTGGGAATAAATCTCACAAGACTTCATGCAGGAAGCTACGGCGAAACAAAACTCATCCGAACAGCCTGGCAGCATTCTGCAGAACCAGGTTCATTCACATTGTCATTCATAGAGTTGGAATCGATTATTATCAATCAATTAATCAGGTAAATAATGGGCAGATCTTTCATTGAAAACCACCCAAGGCTTTTTATACAATATTAGAAATACATAAAAAGAAGCAAATAGACGATTTTATTCTCTTTATCGCATCTGTAAACTCCAGGCTGGTCAATAAGAGAATTCATATTTTATTGCCTAAAGTTCAATAAAAGCATTTTTAATGCAGGTTTGATTATTTGTAGCAAAGGTTTGTTTTAAATGCAAAAAGTCTTTATTTTTTACAGTTTCAGCCAGTTAGCAATCGATTACTAAAGTAGTTGATGATTATTTCAATAATTGATTCTAATAATCATTTCAGACCAGAAAAGGTTTCTCAGAAAACTAGTGCAGCAGTTAGAAACCATCCTTGAGTTTGTGCAGATCGAAGAGCTGATGATGAAATGGAGCAAAGTTTGTTCATGTGAAGGTGTTTGATCAATCTACAGGAGATCAGTAGATCGATCAGCAGATCGATCAGTAGATCGATCAGCAGATCGATCAGCAGATCGATCAGCAGATCGATCAGCAGATCGATCAGCAGATCGATCAGCAGATTGATCTACTGATCTCCTGTAGATTGATCTAGATCCATCGCCTTTTTCCGGAGCAGCTCATGTGTTTGTTTTTAGCAGTGTTGACGTCTGGAGGCTCATGGTGGCGGTGGGCTGTGTTTGAAGTGCTGGTGGGCTTTACTGGAAGTGTGTCAGACAGGAAAGGAATGCGGGAAGAGGGTGGGAGTGTGTGTGTGTGGGTGTGCGTGCGTGTGTGTGTGTGTAGGAGTGCATGTGCATGCGTGTGTGCGTGCGTGCGTGTGTGTGTGCGTGCATGTGTGTGTGTGTGTGTGTGTGTGTGTGTGTGTGTGTGTAGGAGTGTGTGTGTGCTTTCCCAAAGGGTCATTGCTTCAGCCTCATTTACCCCCTCCCCTGGTCTTTATTTGCCCCTCAGGGTTTCCCACAGCGCCTCTGATCGTAAAGGCTTTGCTCGCAGCTCTAGATAGAGATGCATCCGAGTAAATGTGAAACATCTGCCTGGATCATCAAAGTGTCTGAAAAGTTTTTCTGAGACATGAGAAACAACAAGCTGGATTCGTTCCTCAGCCAGCAGGATTTCAGGGAAACCAGTGGAGAAACACTGGTTGTTGTGGTGACCAACGTGTTTGATTGGGATTTTATGATTTTCTGGAATTTGATCACATTTTCCAGGTTTGGATGAATGTGGAAATTCCTTCCAGATTTTATTCTGCCTGTCCTTCATTTCTTCTATACTTTCCTTTACTTTTTAACTTCTGAATTTGTTGTTTCTTTCTAATTTTGTTTTCTGACTTGTTTTCATTGTCTTTCTGAGTTCAGTGCAGCCGAACTTCTGGACAAACTAAACGTCTTTATGCATCTTGTTCTTCATCCACATGAAAACTGAAATTAATGGCACTGAAAACAATTATTTATAGAGGAGATTTGATTGCTGACAGGAAGTTGTTGTTGTTTTGAAGCGATCTGATTGGCTAACATGGATTTTTTTTGCTGCACTGCCCCCTACAGGTCTGGCATGTTTAAAACATTTGCTTCTTTTTTGTTAATCTTTTTCTTCTATTTCTTTTTGTGACTTTGTTAGTAAATCTCATCCTGCAACATTTTCTTCCTTTGTTATTCCCATTCAGATTTTGTTGTGTCAATTTTTCCTTCCAGTCTGGCTTTTGCAGGTTTGCTATTTAAACTTCTGCAGTTCATATAAAACTCTGTGTTTTGTATTTAAAATGTCCATAAAGCTCTGTGGAAACAGAGTGAACCATTTCTGTGAAACACAGATGATTCTTTGTCTTTATTCTGAACCATCGTGCCGGTTAGACTCCACAGAGGAGAACCTCTGATCTTTGCTGTATTTACCTTTGTTTCACATGAATCCTCATTAACACCTTGTTTGTTTATGGTAATTAGATTAATCTCTCCTAAAATAAAAGCAGACGAACTGCTTATGGTAAAACTTTAATGCTTTGCAACTCCAAAATACCAGGCTGAAGATTTCAGGAGAAAGAAAATCGATTTAGCGAAATAATAAGAATAACAATAATTTTTAAAAAAGAATAGAAGGAAAGGAAACCCGTATCATTGGCAAAAAGACAAACTGCTGGCAGCTCTGCAGAGACAGAAACCCGAGCGAATAACTCTGGACTCAGGAGGAACCGGTGGAACCGGCTTCATGCACGCATTTGGAAGCCATCTGCAGAGATCTGCCTCCTTTCAGCCTCCGGAGCATCAGTGGGATTTCTCTAGTGACATTTGGCGATAGGTGGGGGTAGGTGGGATAGGTGGCGATAGGTGGGGATAGGTGGCGATAGGTGGGGATAGGTGGTGATAGGTGGGGATAGGTGGCGATAGGTGGGGATAGGTGCGATAGGTGGGGATAGGTGGTAGGTGGGGATAGGTGGCGACAGGTGGGAATAGGTGACGATAGGTGGGATAGGTGGTGATAGGTGGGGATAGGTGGCGATAGGTGGGGATAGGTGGCGATAGGTGGGGATAGGTGGTGATAGGTGGGGATAGGTGGCGATAGGTGGGGATAGGTGGCGATAGGTGGGGATAGGTGGTGATAGGTGGGATAGGTGGCGATAGGTGGCGATGGGTGGCGATAGGTGGGGATAGGTGGCGATAGGTGGATAGGTGGCGATAGGTGGGGATAGGTGGCGATAGGTGGGGATAGGTGGCGATAGGTGGCGATAGGTGGCGATAGGTGGCGATAGGTGGGAATAGGTGACGATAGGTGGGGATAGGTGGTGATAGGTGGGGATAGGTGGTGATAGGTGGCGATAGGTGGCGATAGGTGGGGATAGGTGGCGACAGGTGGGATAGGTGGGGATGGGTGGCGATGGGTGGCGATGGGTGGGGATAGGTGGCGATAGGTGGCGATAGGTGGGGATAGGTGGGGATAGGTGGCGATGGGTGGGGATAGGTGGCGATAGGTGGGGATGGGTGGGGATAGGTGGGGATAGGTGGCGATAGGTGGGATAGGTGGCGATGGGTGGCGATGGGTGGGGATAGGTGGGGATAGGTGGGGATAGTGGGGATTGGCGATGGGTGGCGATGGGGGGGATAGGTGGATATGGGGATGGGTGGGGATAGGTGGCGACAGGTGGGGATAGGTGGCGATAGGTGGTGATAGGTGGTGATAGGTGGGGATAGGTGGCGATAGGTGGGGATAGGTGGGGATAGGTGGCGACAGGTGGGGATAGGTGGGGATAGGTGGTGATAGGTGGGGATAGGTGGGGATAGGTGGGGATAGGTGGCGATAGGTGGGGATAGGTGGGGATAGGTGGCGATAGGTGGTGATAGGTGGTGATAGGTGGGGATAGGTGGCGATAGGTGGCGATAGGTGGGGATAGGTGGTGATAGGTGGGGATAGGTGGCGATAGGTGGCGATAGGTGGGGATAGGTGGGGATAGGTGGTGATAGGTGGTGATAGGTGGGGATAGGTGGCGATAGGTGGGGATAGGTGGCGATAGGTGGGGATAGGTGGGGATAGGTGGGGATAGGTGGCGACAGGTGGGGATAGGTGGCGATAGGTGGTGATAGGTGGGGATAGGTGGGGATAGGTGGGGATAGGTGGCGACAGGTGGGGATAGGTGGCGATAGGTGGTGATAGGTGGGGATAGGTGGGGATAGGTGGGGATAGGTGGCGATAGGTGGGGATAGGTGGGGATAGGTGGCGACAGGTGGGGATAGGTGGGGATAGGTGGTGATAGGTGGTGATAGGTGGGGATAGGTGGGGATAGGTGGCGATGGGTGGCGATGGGTGGGGATAGGTGGGGATAGGTGGCGATAGGTGGGGATGGGTGGGGATAGGTGGGGATAGGTGGGGATAGGTGGTGATAGGTGGTGATAGGTGGGGATGGGTGGGGATTGGTGGGGATAGGTGGCGATAGGTGGGGATAGGTGGGGATAGGTGGGGATAGGTGGCGACAGGTGGGGATAGGTGGCGATAGGTGGTGATAGGTGGGGATAGGTGGGGATAGGTGGCGATAGGTGGGGATAGGTGGGGATAGGTGGCGATAGGTGGGGATAGGTGGGGATAGGTGGCGATAGGTGGGATAGGTGGTGATAGGTGGTGATAGGTGGGGATAGGTGGGGATAGGTGGGGATGGGTGGGGATAGGTGGCGACAGGTGGGGATAGGTGGCAACAGGTGGCGATAGGTGGCGCTGCACTGCAAGCGTTTCAGGCTGTGCTGCAGAGGCTCTGGCAGATTGAGGTCAGGCTGTTTGTGGGCCAGACCGGACAATGTCACAAATGTCACAACAATGTCACAAATGAAAAGACGGTTATGTTGTGTGAGACTGAAACGACACATTTACATATATGTATAAAAAGACCCTGAAATAAAGCATTTATAGTTAAATGCGATGAGGATACTGGATACTAATTACATTTAGTTGAGTAACTTTTAGGAGTATTTTTACAATGGTGGATTTTACTAGATTGACTTGATTATAAAATATTTCTGCTCTTTCTTGAGTCAAATTTCTGAATTTTCTTCCCACAGAATGAAAATCAAGCATGTTTGATCCAAAGATCCAGCGGACTGAGACACAAACCTGCAGCTTCTGTTGAACTTTCAAAAGTTTTTTTTTTTTTTTTTTTTAAGAAACTGATTTGCAAACATTTTATTTGACATAATTTTGTTACTTATATGAATTATAAAATTTTTAAGTATGAAGTGATAATTTGATCAGTTTCTCTGTACTTTTTACCAAATACTTTTTCACAGCAGGTGGTCTCTGGGTGGTGAGTCAGTAACTACAGTCTTTTCCAGCAGCCATTGTACAGCACATGCAGTTGATCTGCTGGAGATCAGCTGCGGTTGCTCAGTAACGGCGCAGTGCCGATCAGGTGTGGCTCAACAATCAGGAGGTTTTTGTAACGACTCGTTTTCCAGACTCCATAAAACATGAACATATTAGCAGATAACAGCTCAGTGTTTGGTTTTAAGCAGTTTGAATGGAATAATATAAATATGTAAAAAGGTGACTTTTGCATGACGTGTCTTCTTTAAGAGCAGAACAGCTGTGGTGTTTTGAATCGGTCGTTCTTTCTCGCTGTTCCTCTGATTCCTCGCTGCGTCTGCAAGAAGCAGCGTGTCAAGTTAAAATGCAGAGTCTGTAACTTTACCATCCAGTTCAGGATGTTAAGTCTCAGACTGTAAAATGATCTGCTTTTACAAACAATCATACAGGAAGATCAAATGTGTTCAATCAGTAACAGAAGGAAAAACCAATAAACTATCATTTTGCTCCACGCTGGAATTGAAAGACAATTAACCAAAAAACAAATAAAACGGATTCTGATGTTTTATGTGATGTGTTAAAACTGTCCTTCAGAAAGTATTAATAATTATAAAGGTAATAACCTAGATTAATTAAATGTATCATGTGATTAACTGATTAGTTTAACAGCTAATTGTTTTTTTCTACTCCTTTGTCTGCAAGCGCACCAACAGTTCAGCTTTTTCACCTTATATGAAACACTCAGCTGTAAATATTACCAGTTTTTTTGTTTAGTTTCTAGACTTTCTTCTTTTCTCCTAACTTTATTCTCAAAGTTGAACAGTTTTCTTTCACCTCCTGGTTATAAGCGACGCGTTGAAGCCACTCAGGGGCTGACAGTCTCTATTCTGTATTTACCACATTTTCTTCCTTTTTTTCTGCACAGTGAGCTTTGAATTGTTGAAAGTCCTTGAAAAGTGTCTCTGATCTGAGAGAAAAAAGCCGTTTTAGATCCGATTAAGTTTGATTAAACCGTCCTTTGAAATAAATTCAGTCCCGGCGTTTGTAGATAGCAGCCTGGAGCACAAACTGGGAAAATATTCACATGCAAATGAAGAGAGATGATTGAGATTATCAGAGCGGCGGTAGCGCTCAGATTCAACTAGATCTGCTTGAAACCTCTAAGGACTGATTGTTAAACCTTTAAATGTGTCATGTTTGCATTCTGAAGATACAAGCAGATCATGAGAAGATATTAGAACTACACTGAAACATAGACAGGTGCGACTTCTGGCTTAAAGAGGTCAGAAAAATGCAACAGCTGGTTATGTCAGCAAGTTAATATGTCGAATAATTAACCAGTCGTTTTGCTGCATGTCTGTTTTGTAACCATGTTTGAATATTAGATCCACCCGTTCTTATTGCATTGCTTTGGTGTGGAGTTCTTTACACTTTTTATTGTTGCATTTAACAAAAGACAGTGAGTCTCTGTCATTATTATCATCTGACTGAATATATGATGACGGGTTGGTGCGTCTCCTGAAGTTGGTTTGCGTTCTGTTTCTGTTTTATTGGTGGGGCGGTGAAATCTTCCACCGACACGTTCAGAGGATCCAGGTTGCAGAATTCACATTTTGTGTGTTTTTATACTTCAGTTTGGATCTTAACTGCTTCCAGAAACACCTACATGTTTCTGAGTTGTTTCAAAACTCCATGATTGTTGAGTTACAGTCAAAAGGCACTGCACCGTTGCTTACCAACCTCAGCAGAGCTGTATTGCCCGTTAGCTAGCAACACGAAATGAGTTCCAGCCCGTTTGGTCAGCTGGTTTCCTCGCTGTACAATGGCTGCTGGAAAAGACTAGATTTTAGTTGTCGACTCAGCATCCAGAAACCACTCGCTGCATTCTGGCTGGTTGAGCAGGAGGCTCCACTAACGCTTTTCAAAGATGTATAGTTGCATTTCTGTTGGCAGTCACTTTGTTGTGTGAGTGTAAACGTTGAGTTGGGGGCGTGGCCAGCAGCAGCTAATTAGCATTTGAAGTGACAGAGACCCTGAAACAGTTCAGACTGAAATGTGATTATCTGAGAATGAGTCTGTGTAAAAGTATGTAATGTTTTGTATAGACCACAGACTGATCTATTGAACTTCTGTTAAGGAAGTTTAATAGACGACTAACCTTTCAGTTCATCTTTAGGACTATTTTCACTTTATAAGTCTTTAGAAGAAACTGAAGGATTTTTGGTAAAGAGGGTGAAACCCTGAATTACCTCTGATGTCTGTTAGGTTTGCATTTGGTTTCAGTTGTTTTGGATGAAAATGTTTCCGAAATATTAAAATGTGTGAGCATGAAGGCGGGTGTAGGGATAACAAGATGGCCGTTGTGTTCATGGACTGTGATGACATTGTGATCTACAGTGGCTGGAGGGTGGAGATTAGTGGCAGCGAGGCAGAATACATGGGAGGGAACGTTACAGAAAGATTTAAGGGTCAAACGGTTCAGAGCAACAGACTGAGTGGAAAAGAGTCGAAAAAGCTTGTAAGGTAAGAAGGATGCTGAGGTTGGAGCCACAGGGCAGCAGGCCGAGAGGAAGACCAAAACGAAGATTTATGGCTGTGGTGAAAAGACGTAAAGTTCGCTGGCGAGAGCGAAGAGGATGCAGGACTAAATGGAGACAGATGATTCACTGCAGCACAAAAAGCCAAGAGAAGAAGTTCCTGAAAACTGTTGCTGCTCTGGTTTCCTGTGTTCACAGGTCAGAGCAGAGGTACGGCAAGCGGGTAACGCCAAAAATCAGCTGCAGCTTTGGGATCTTAACAAAGACTGAAACGATTCATCAGATTTATACATAATTGAAATGATTACTGATTAATGAACTGAATTATACAGACTCCAAAAACAGCAACTTGCTGATAGAACAACATAATCAGAGCAGGAATGAAGGCGAAACTACTAAAAAATACATTTTCCAAGATAAAAAAAAAAGGAATAAAACAAGATTTTGCTTCACCTGCTTCAAATTCTGTAAATAAAAAAAGTTATAAAAAATCTCCTAAGGACATTTTGCTTCCAATTATCAGTTTATCCAAAAAGAAAATTATTTTTAAATTGTTTTAATAAATTTCTAATGTTATTTTAAAGAAAAATCCAAGAAATTTGCCAATTTATTATCCAATTAATCGATTAATTAATTAATTGCTGAATCTGTCAGACTCCAGGTGTGAGCTGTAGTTTGTTAGTTTGTTGTAGTTTCCTGTAGTTTGTTGTAGTTTCCTGTAGTTTGTTGTAGTTTCCTGTAGTTTGTTATAGTTTCCTGTAGTTTGTTATAGTTTCCTGTAGTTTGTTGTAGTTTCCTGTAGTTTGTTATAGTTTCCTGTAGTTTGTTATAGTTTCCTGTAGTTTGTTATAGTTTCCTGTAGTTTGTTATAGTTTCCTGTAGTTTGTTGTAGTTTCCTGTAGTTTGTTATAGTTTCCTGTAGTTTGTTATAGTTTCCTGTAGTTTGTTATAGTTTCCTGTAGTTTGTTATAGTTTCCTGTAGTTTGTTGTAGTTTCCTGTAGTTTGTTATAGTTTCCTGTAGTTTGTTGTAGTTTCCTGTAGTTTGTTATAGTTTCCTGAAGTTTGTTGTAGTTTCCTGTAGTTTGTTGTAGTTTCCTGTAGTTTGTTATAGTTTCCTGTAGTTTGTTGTAGTTTCCTGTAGCTTCCTGTAGTTTGTGGTTCCGGTCTGCAGGTATAGAAACGGTTTTCTGTCTCTGAACGCTCAAAGTTCTCAGTTTCTGCCGTCTGAGGAAAGTGAGTCGTCATCTTTACCTCACAGCAGCTGAAAAGGTCAAATCAAACCGATGAACACATGAACGTAGAGTGAAGTTCATGAGCTCATCCACGACAAGGCAGCATGTCAGGTCACATTACATCCGTCAGTCTCTGTAACTTTGTTGCTTTATTTCCTTTTCTCTCTCTGTCTCTTTTCTCCCACTTTTATCTTTTTAAAGCTGCTTTGTAGAAAGACGCCCACATAATAACTCATCTTTCTTGCAAAGGCAGAGAAAACACATGTTCCGACACGCTGGTCGCCCTTTGCATCATGCATGTAATGAGAACCTGAGCCCTCACCAACAAAAGGTTTTTTCCTCTGCAAACGCATTTCGTTTTCAGAGAAACTTGCATAAGCGATGACACCATCTCATATTCATAAACGGTGATAAACACACTGGGGAGAGCTGCTGTCATGTTTTTCCACCAGACCTTTCATTCGCTCTGCAGTCTGTTTTTCTGCAGTAATTTATGGGACACAAACGAGGCGACAGATTTTTAAAACCCCAGGCTGCAGTTTCCGATTGAGCTAAAGGGCAACTGCAGCCGCCAGCGTGTGACTCAGTAGTTATCATGGTTGGTTTATTAGCCTCACATTGATTTTAAAGTCTGTACCACAATTTCTGTTAAACACTTCAGCTATAAGCCGTCTGTATTTAAAATAAACAGAGTTCTGTTGTGCATAATTATAATTTAAAGTCTCGTTTGCAGATCTAAACATTTAAACGGTTTCATAAATAAATCCAAACAGCAAAAATAAGCTTTCCACTTTAAAAGAATAGCAGGTTAAGGTTGAGTTTATAAGGAATGAAGAACCTGCAGCTCTGCTTAACTTTACACATTTTTCAGATTCAGCATCATTAATTACGGCCTTTTAATGATGAATTAATTTGATGAAGCTTAAATAAGTACATTTTATTTTTCTTAATTAAAAAAATAAGACAAATATATATACAATATATATATAAAAACCTCATTATTAATATAACATCTGTTTAGTTGGAGATACGAATCAGCTTTCTGATTGGATTTATTTTATGTGTGTCATATGTAAATCCTATTAAATTATATTTTTTTATCTCATTCTGAAGCCATGTGTTAGAAATGTTTTCCTGCTCTATATCAGATACGATTTCATTAATATTTTTATTCTTCCATGTGGAAACTGATATTTAATGATTGCAAATGATAAAAATATTTTCTCAACAAAACTTAAGAAAAACAAATTGTTTAAATAATAAAAATCCATAAATTCACTAGGATAGTTGGTTTTGTTTGAGCTGATCAGGTTAGATTATCAGAAAATAATCTAAATAAACCCAGTAGCTGTGAGTAATTATTATTTTTGTTATTGTTATGTTGAGTCTGTAGTTTATTTTTTCATGCTGTGAAATCTTTTGTCTGTTTCACAAATTGTTCCCACTTGGCTTATTGGTCCAGTTTTCTTTTGTTTGTTTACCAATGGCTCTGTTTTGTTTGTAAATTACATTTTATGCAGATATGCAGATGATGCAGTTATTTATACACGTTTTCAGGGACAGATCATCGGAATAAAGAGCCGCCTGCATCACATAAACAGTGGCAAAGCGCTAAGATTTAACCCAGCTTAGAGAAGGTGAAGCTACATGCTACATGCTAGCTCAGGTAAACAAAGACAGCAGGTTTTCTCAGAATGTATGAAGGATAAAACACAAAAACTTTCTTTCTTTGGTGTTGAATCTGTTAGATTTGTGTTTTAAAATGAGCTGAAGGAAGCAGGTTGTGCTGACAGCGAGTGTATCCGTTCCACTGGTTGTCTGTGTTTGCACACTGTTGCTGTCAGCTTGTGTTTACTTGTCTGTGTGTGTGTTTGTGTGTGTGTGTGTGTGTGTGTGTTTGTGTGTGTGTGTGTCAGTGAAGCTACGCTCTGTCCCCACACACACACACACACACACAGCTGGAGCCTCTTCTGGACGCAGCGTGTTGTGTAACCATTTATATAAAGCCGTATTAGTGTTTCCCCTAAACTTGGGTGGCATTCTTCCTTCCCTCAGAGGCAGGATGACGCTCCAAAGCGCTCGCCTCAAAGATGCCCACATCATTCCTTACACTGCAGTTTGTTTGCTATTTTCCTCTCTGGGATGTTTTGTGCTTTGTGTGGTGGAGTTTAACGTTTAAAGTGAAGATTCTTCTTTAATTGTGAATGGTAGTTCAAGGACCTTTATAAAACTTTTAAAGTAAAATTCTGCCCTAGTTTGACGTTTTTCCTTCCTAAGATAGTGGAAAATTCATTTCCATTGTGCAAATGAAACAGTTTTTTTCCCTGGAAGCAGAAGAAGAACATTTGTTTCCAGGACAATAAATTCTGAATGTTTAATAACAGTTTACCAATTTATAATCTGAGACTTACTTCAGGTTTATTTAACATTTATATTCACTCAGTGTTCAAAAGTATAAAGTGTTTAAAATGGATAAATATGTATTAGCTGCTCTATTAGTGGATACAGAATGAAAAGCTTGTTTCCACTGATTTTAGTAACAAAATAAAATAAACTTCCTACTGTAGCTTCACTGTAAATACTTTATGATGTAATAATATCATGAACTATTTCTATGATTTTGCTGTTCAAGGAAAATTGTAAAGGAAAGTTCTTATTTTTGTTACTGGGATGAAACTAAAAACACTTTATTGACTTAAAAATGGAAAATAATGAACCTAAAACTTTACATGACTGTAAACATTCAGAGAAGCGTAAAACTTTACATGTTTTATTTCCTGTTTTGCTGCTGAAAGAGGAAGAACTCATAATCCTATTTTGGGGTTTTTAATATTTTGTCTTGGAGATTTTGTCCCTTTGTGCAGAAAGTGAGGATATCACAATAAAACCATTTTATCTCTGGTTTTCTCCTCCTCAGCCGGTAGCTGATCGCTGTGCCTCTTTGGATTCCGACTAACTGAGTGGAAAATATGAATGAAAACATTCCCCCGACTTGTTTGCCCAAACTGCTGCAGGCACAAACACTCAGCCAATCCCAGTTCTGCTCTGCTGCGTCTCCCTGCTGCATCCCCTTCCCTCTTAATACGTTTTCTTCTCTTTTGTGTAACACTACCAGCACATTTCTGAGGACAGGAAGGTGGAGGTTGGTTTTCCGTTTTTCCTCCCCTCAGAGTTTGTCTCTCCAAACTCCCAGAGCTCCAACACAAACAGGCGAAGCCCGACGGTGCTGTGTGTGTTTCTGTGCTGGTATCGGTTCAGGGCTGCTTGCCGTCACATGTTTGCTCATGTGCGACGCTGCTTTCTGCTCAGGTGTTCTGGAGCCGGCAGTGGTTTAGAGAAAAGCTGCTAACAGGTCTGAATCATATCCATGACAACAGGCAGACCGAACCTCGGGGCAAAATGGCAGCTGGCTGTAAAATGCATTAATGCTCGCTTTCTGTGGCTGGAGCTAACATTCCCCTCGGCGCCGATGAGCTGGCAGGAACATGGAAAAGTAAACCTGCAGCGCTACACAAGATATTTCATCATTTAGAATCAGGAATAAAACTGGGATGAGAAAAAATTTGGTTTTAAGCATAAAATCTGACTATGTGGCTTCATCATTACGTGGAATGTGACAAGTTGGAACCGTTCCTTTATCCAACGTGCTTCAAAAACAAGAAGCAGAGAATCAGTTCAGTTAGCATTGGTTCAGTTAGCATCGGTTCAGTTAGCATCAATTTAGTTAGCATTGGTTCAGTTAGCATGGTTCAGTTAGCATGAGGTCAGTTAGCATGGCTTTAGTTAGCATAGGCTCAGTTAGCATGGGTTCAGTTAGCATGGAGTCAGTTAGCATGGCTTTAGTTAGCATAGGCTCAGTTGGCAGTTCAGTTAGCATGGTCAGTTAGCATGGGTTCAGTTAGCATGGGTCAGTTAGCCTGGGTTCAGTTAGCATAGGCTCAGTTAGCATGGGTCAGTTAGCATGGCTTTAGTTAGCATAGGCTCAGTTAGCATTGATTCAGTTAGCATAGGTTCAGTTAGCATGGGGTCAGTTAGCATGGCTTTAGTTAGCATAGGCTCAGTTAGCATGGGTTCAGTTAGCATGGGTCAGTTAGCATGGCTTTAGTTAGCATAGGCTCAGTTAACATGGTTCAGTTAGCATGGGGTCAGTTAGCATGGCTTTAGTTAGCATGGGTTCAGTTAGCATGGCTTTAGTTAGCATAGGCTCAGTTAGCATGGGGTCAGTTAGCATGGCTTTAGTTAGCATGGGTTCAGTTAGCATGGGGTCAGTTAGCATGGCTTTAGTTAGCATAGGCTCAGTTAGCATGGGTTCAGTTAGCATGGGTCAGTTAGCATGGCTTTAGTTAGCATAGGCTCAGTTAGCATGGGTTCAGTTAGCATGGGTCAGTTAGCATGGCTTTAGTTAGCATAGACTCAGTTAGCCTGGGTTCAGTTAGCATGGGGTCAGTTAGCCTGGGTTCAGTTAGCATAGGCTCAGTTAGCATGGGTTCAGTTAGCATGGGGTCAGTTAGCATGGGTTCAGTTAGCATGGGGTCAGTTAGCCTGGGTTCAGTTAGCATAGGCTCAGTTAGCATGGGCTCAGTTAGCATGGGGTCAGTTAGCATGGGTTCAGTTAGCATGGGGTCAGTTAGCCTGGGTTCAGTTAGCATAGACTCAGTTAGCATGGGCTCAGTTAGCATGGGGTCAGTTAGCATGGCTTTAGTTAGCATAGGCTCAGTTAGCATGGGTTCAGTTAGCATGGGTCAGTTAGCATGGCTTTAGTTAGCATAGGCTCAGTTAGCATGGGTTCAGTTAGCATGGGTCAGTTAGCATGGCTTTAGTTAGCATAGGCTCAGTTAGCCTGGGTTCAGTTAGCATGGGGTCAGTTAGCCTGGGTTCAGTTAGCATAGGCTCAGTTAGCATGGGTTCAGTTAGCATGGGTTCAGTTAGCATGGGGTCAGTTAGCATGGGTTCAGTTAGCATGGGGTCAGTTAGCCTGGGTTCAGTTAGCATAGGCTCAGTTAGCATGGGCTCAGTTAGCATGGGGTCAGTTAGCATGGGGTCAGTTAGCCTGGGTTCAGTTAGCATAGGCTCAGTTAGCATGGGCTCAGTTAGCATGGGGTCAGTTAGCATGGCTTTAGTTAGCATAGGCTCAGTTAGCATGGGTTCAGTTAGCATTGGTCAGTTAGCATGGCTTTAGTTAGCATAGGCTCAGTTAGCATGGGTTCAGTTAGCATGGGTCAGTTTAGCATGGCTTTAGTTAGCATAGGCTCAGTTAGCCTGGGTTCAGTTAGCATGGGGTCAGTTAGCCTGGGTTCAGTTAGCATAGGCTCAGTTAGCATGGGTTCAGTTAGCATGGGTTCAGTTAGCATGGGTCAGTTAGCATAGGCTCAGTTAGCATGGGGTCAGTTAGCATGGGTTCGGCGAGTTTATACCAGTTGGTTTCTCCATCAGATGAACCAGGCTGCTGCTCTCATCTGACTCTGTTTTATTGAAGCAACAACTCAACTTTTTCTCAGTCGATTATTTCAAAGTGGGCATCCTCTGTGCCCCTGGAAGCCAGGGTGGGGGACCCCGTGCGGGTAGTGGATGCTGACCTGATTGTCTGCATGCAGACAGAGAACTGGTTCCCAGTGAGGGATTGGAGGAGGTTGGCCAAAGACAGGAGCTGTTGGCACAACACTCCGCCTCTGTCACGTCCTCACACATCTGAGCTCCGTCTGGCGTGAAAACGGCCAAAGAAAGAGGGATTACAGGGAGAATAGACGGGTTTCTCAGCCAGACTCTGACACCAAGGTATTTGAAGAATGAGAGATTATTTCAGACCCAGTTTGAGCAAACAGAGAAATGATTGTTTGCTTCTGAAAAAGAGACAAGAGGCTCAATCATGTATTCACTTCCGGATCCGGTTTGTTTTCTGCATTTAAATGGGAAATCCAATTTCATCATTCATTCAGAAAAAGAACAGTTTTTCCTCTTATTAGAAAATCATTCATTAGTCTTTAGTCAGTAGTTTGTAATTTATTGGCCTTAAACCTTAAAATAAACTTAGAATGAAGATAAAAGCTGTTAAAAGTCTCAAATGTTTAAACATCATGTGCTTTAAATGCTCCCTCCATGGCTGTTCATTTTCTTTTCTGGGTTTTTCTTCTTTCACTGTAATCTGCCAACATTTTGAGTCAAAGTTGTTCATTTTCCACTAACTTTTCTCAAGCTTACAGTTGGTTTGTCTTATTTTTCTTGTAAAAATAGATACGTAAGTTTGATCAAACACTAAACTGCCAAACTGCCTCATTCTCTTCCAAACATATCAGATAATCAGCAGCGTAGTGTAAAACCTCTGCATGTTTCAGACTGGAAGGTTTTTATTTGGGATGCTACTTTCATTGTAACATTAAATTTAAATGAGTTTTATCTGTTTCTGCTGCAGCTGCTGTTGCTAAACAGCCTCTCCGACTAATTAAAAGTGTTTTGTTTGAAGGAGTTTCTCCTCCTCCGTCCCGCCGCTTTCCGTTGGGCTTTCTGTTCTGCGTGAGCGACCCGTCAGGAGTCGATGTCTGTTTAAACGAGACGTGTCCTGTGTGGGCTCGGAGCCGGCTCAGCCCACTCTGAAACGTAAACACCGCCTACCTCACTGCGCCTCCTGAAAAGATTGTTTTTGGTGTTTTATGAAAATGCAGATTTACAGAGCGGTGAGAAACACATGGGAGCAGAGAAAGAACGGAAACTACAAGCCCACTTTCTGCTGCGCCTTCTTTTCATACGTTTATTTGGTTATAATGTATCTGATTAAACCAGATCTTGTTAATTTGGTGTGAAACTAAATATAGAAGGTAACTAACAGTTTCTTCCAATAAGAGTTTGACTTTTTTGCATAAGTTTTAGATATTTAGTCTGTTGATTTGTCTGATTTGATATTTCTCCAGTTTTTCTTAGATTTTTCAATAACTCGATTAAGTCCGAATGAATAATTTCTGAAGGTTGTTTTTAAATAAATAAGTATTTAGCAAAGATCAGTTGAGTTTTATTACAAGCAGATCTTAATTTTGTTGTCCATTATTGTGACTGATGAGGTCAAGAAAAAGCTGTTTTAAAATAATAAAATATTCAAATTATTTAATTTTCATTCAGTTTATTTAATATTTAAGCTGAAGAATGTGAACAAAGAATCAACATTGTGCATCAAACTGCTACAAGATCCACTGAACATCTTTCACCTGGAGATGAAGAATTCCTTTAAATGATGGGATTCTCCGGCGCCGCTCCGATCCGCTATGATCCGCTCCGATCCGCTATGATCCGCTTCGATACAATCTGATCCGATCCGATACAATCTGATCCGATCCGATACAATCCGATCCGATACAATCTGATCCGATCCGATCTGATTCGATACGATCCGATACGATCCGAGGTTGAGGTTTCATTGTTTAGGAATGAGATCCAGAGCTTTTCCTCCTGAATATTTCATGACACAAACCATAAAGATCGAAGCTAAATTCGCTGTCCTGTTGTTAGAGGGGAGAAAACTGTAAAATATGTACTTTGGTTTGTGTTTGATTAAAGATATTGACATGAAAATTGGCTGGACTTTATCAATGTTTGAGAAGTTGAAGACGTCAACATGAAACTGATAATTATTTTAATCATCAATTTATACATAAATTATTCAAATACATTTTCCATCTAAGTCTTTTTCAGATAGAATATTAGGACATTAAAAGAAGCTCATCTGTCCTGCTGAACGTTACCTGTAGTTTTGTCTCATTCAGACCAAAATTAGTTGGTGAGATTTTGTGTTTTTACAGTGTATTCAGCACTGCTGCCACTAAAAAGGCAGAAAAATCTCCGTCTGGATGATTTGGCTCTAAAATGAAGAAAAGGATGTTTTCACACCAGATCTGGTTTTGAGCTTTTTCTTTTTTGCTCATCGTTTCTGCAAAACAATAAATTACAAATGACCTGTAACAGGCCAAGAATGCAAGAATTTGAGTTTGATTATGAAAATAAAATAGTAGAAGAAAAAATATGCAAAAGAAAACGGAAAACATCTTAAAAGTATGAGAAAAAGATTATAGTTTCAAAGTTGTACTGATAATTTGATTCTGATTAAAGAATAAATAAAACTTAAAGTATAACTTCAAAAGATCCTCAACATTCTTAATTTTTGGTTATTTTTTGCGTTGGAATTTTTATATAATTACTGCTTTATTTTCCGAATTATCAGATTTTATTCCGGTGAAATTAAAACTTTATTCTTGTAACTCTCAAAAATCTAAATAAATAGAAGATGTAAAACTCACTTGTCGAAGAAGAAAAATCAATATGGTAAAAAAAAATCCAGATTTTCCAAACATTAAATTTTCAAAGAACAAAAATTTGAATAATTGATTAGCTGGGTTTATTTTCCAGCCCAACTCAAACTCTAACTTTGACATTTAAACCTGACTGGATGGAAAAACCTCTCAGCTTGAGTCAGCATGATGCTGCCACCACCGAACTTCTCCCTGTCTTCCCTCCCGGCGCCAAGCCGTTTATTCTGCTTCCTCTGTGGCTGTGCAGGAAACACACATCTTCTCTCAATGTTTCGTTTTTCCACTTTGTTGCTGTTCTGCTCCATCAGTGATGCATTTTCACTGCATCCTTACTCTCATAAAAATTAAAAATAAATCACATCTGATCCATTTTTGTCTGCAAATGGACAATTTCCTCCATAACAAGTGAATCAATGTGCTAATGTGTGATGATGAGTGTGTGACGTTAAAATGTGTGTGCGGACGAAGAGACAGAAAACTGAAGCTTATTTTTATCAAGCTGATATGGAAACAGACGTTTATTTAACGCTTCAACGGTTCAGAATGAAACAATAAGATCTTATTAAACAGGCCTCACTTGTTCTTAAGTCTATAAATCCTTGTGTTTAATTTAATTAGCTTGAATGTGTTTGTGAATTTAAGTCCTGTTGTTTTTGCTGGAAGTTGAAATGAGACATGAAGTCATGTTTCCTTGCTTATCGATTTCAAATAAAGCGAATGGCGTCCATGAAGGAAACCTCAGTCTGATGTCAGGAGGAAGTGAGTGAGGGTTAGGGTTACTCGACCCCTGATGGGGTCGAGTATCCAGATGCTGCACCGCGTCGCAGCATCTGGACGGAGGGAAACAAAACCAGCAGCACAAAGTCCCAGTTCCACATTCATCACAGCACAGAAACCAGCAATATCTGTCAACATGGAGGCAGCGCCAACTTTGCAGCGCCAACTTTGCAGCAGCAACTTTGCAGCAGCAACTTTGCAGCGGCGCCGGCCATCTTAGACAGGAAAAAGGAAAGGAGACAAAGCAGAGAATCAATAAAGGATGGATAAATCAACAAATGAATAACTACCTGGATTTTTTCCCATCTTAAACAAAACTTAAAAGTTTAAAGGGAATCTGTTGCCATATATTTTGTTTATCCATCTGTGACTCTAAAATATGTTAAATGTTTTCTGGCATTAAGTTCGTGTTTTTTTGTTTATTGTAACATCTCCTTCCAGTGTTTGGTCATCTGGTTTTCCTGCTGCATGCTCTGTACAATGGCTGCTGGAAAAGACAAGAGTTCTGTTTTTGACTTGTTGGTTGTGCAGGAGGCTCCACTACTGCTTTTCATAGGTTGTATAATTGTGCATCTGTTTGCAGAGCTTTTGTTGTGCAGGTGTTGTGCAGGTGTAAATGATGGGGGCATGGCCAGCAGCAGGTTTTTGGGATTTAAAGAGACAGAGACCCTGAAAAATTTTGGACTGAAATCTGATCATCTGAGAATGATTTAATGTAAAAATGTAATGAACGGGTTTTGAATAGACCAGTGGTGTCTAAAATGGCATCCTGCATGTTTCAGTTCTCCCTGGTTTAACGCCCCTGAATCAAATGATGGCTGTTTAGAGGCCTGAGCTGAACTCTGACCTGCTGAGGAGGAAGTGAAACATGCAGGATGCTGAACCGACTCTGGACTCCTGTGGTACCGACCACAGACCCATCCTGACCCGTTCAGCCAGCAGAATCTGTTTAATGTGTAGATTCTGATTACAAGCTGCTTCAACAACCTGTCAGCCTGACTGACCTCCTGATTGCCTTAGAAACGGCTCCTGAGCAAAACGTGTCGGTTGGTGTTTCAGGTCGCAGCTGGAGGCGACGGGCGGCGCGGCGGCCGACGGCCAGACGAAGGACGGAGACGCTCCGCCTCCTCGCTCGCAGCAACACGGTTGCTACGACCTGGACGACCTGGATGTCACCTGGCTGCAGCTGGTCAACCAGGAGTTCAGGCAGATGGGTGAGTCGCTGCTGCAGACGCTGCCGCAGTCGCTGCTGCAGCCGCAGCTTCTGCTGTAGTCGCTGCCGCAGCCGCTGCTGTAACAGCTGTAACAACTGTTAACAGAAGAATAAAGTCTCAAACAGACAATTTGCTAAAACAACAAATGATTGAACCAAAACTATAAAAAAACATTTAACATAAAAACAGCGTCTTTGTTTAAATGTCTGAAGTTGTAGTTTTGCTTCATCTGCGTCAAGATGAAGCAAGATTTTTTTTTAATCTCCCATTAAGCACATTTTGGTGTCCAGTTATTAATCTGTTAATCCAAAATCAAATTAGTTCTATACTTTGCTAATAAACAGAAATGACAATAAAAATATTTTTTATCCTTTGTTAAAGGATTGCTGTTATTGCATTAAATGCAGAAAAAGAAGATTTATTATATTTATAAAGGTAGTTATTTGTTGAATTGCATCTTTTGATGTTTTCTAATGTTTAAAAAAGTTCAAGTAGTTCAATAAAAATATCTGTTTTTTCCAATTATAATCAGTTTCTAAATTAAATGTTAGTTGAAGCTCTGGTCGTGTTGTGATGCTAAACGTTCACTGCATATATAAAAATACAACATTGAATTAAATTAAAATCCATTTTTAGGTCTGAAACTTTCTGTAAATTAAACTTCAGCCGTTTTCTCTTTTTTGTCCAGTTTATAGTGCAAATATCTTAGAGCACTCAAAAAAACTTTCAGCAAATAATGAGAACTTGTTTGATTTCATTGTAACGTGGGAAAAATTCCTGTTCTGATTGAAAATCTACTAACTGAGCTGGAACGTTTTCATCAAGATGAAGTCATTGCTAACAAAGCTCCTCTATGTTTCTGAAAAGTCACTTATGAGTTAGTTTTATGCTCTAAGATACACACTGCAGAAAAAACTGAAACAGTCAGATTTTGTGTTTTTGCAGTGTTTCTAAAGTCTTGCTATAAAAAGAAATACATGAAGGAAAAGCTCAGCTCCAGAATGACTTAAAGAATCAACTCATGTTTTTCATACAGATCATTTTCTATTGAATATTTTCTTCTAATTTGATCAATTAATTTGTTTTAATAATGACACTAAAAGTTGATTTTACCCCTTTTTTCATAATTGTCCTTCTTTGCTGTCAACATGTTGATTCTCAGTGCAGAAGCAGATTTACTTTCACAGGTGGAGCGTTGCAGCTTCCACCATAATGATATATTTTAATGCATTTTGAT
Organism: Poeciliopsis prolifica; assembly: GCF_027474105.1. Lineage (NCBI taxonomy): Eukaryota > Metazoa > Chordata > Actinopteri > Cyprinodontiformes > Poeciliidae > Poeciliopsis > Poeciliopsis prolifica. The sequence continues at coordinate 536,480 of NW_026562504.1, read as the reverse complement.
AAAATAGTTTTAAAGTAAAAAAATTAAGTCATCTTTTATCACCTGTCATATTTGCTGCTTTCCAGCCTGCTGCACACATTTGAATTATTTGCACCGAGTTTGGAATAAATATCTTATTTTTCATTTGTTAAGGTTTGTGCATTAAAGACAGAAACGATTTTCCCACATTATAACTTAACTTGGAGATTTTGGTTATTTATGTGACATAAAATCAGGAAACTTCACTTTAATGCCAACTATGCAAATCAAACACGATACGGATATGTAACAGGATGCAGAAGAAAGAGTAAATAAAGTTATTAATAGATGGAGGCTCCTCTTTCAAAATAAGCGTTGGATCCTTCAGATGAATCAGTAAAAAGTCCACAAACTCTCTGGCTAATGAGCTGTGATGGTTGGTGGTCCGCTTCGTTACAGCTGTTTTGTTACAGATGCTTTGTTTGCTCCCTGTATTTATTTAGCTGCAGCACTTTTAATCTCATAAAGTTTCTAAAATGATCTTTTCCATAGAAACATCCTTTAACGAGACGTTTTTCCTTCCTCGGTTTGTTTAATCCTTTCGCTCCAGTTAGCGATGATAGTTTTCCATGTATCTCCTGTCCTGAAGTCAGGCTGTTTGCTTTGCTCGTATCTCTGATCCTTTTTATTTTTTAGCTCTCCTTTGCCAGTTAGAACAGATTTCATCAAGAATTCAGCAGCCTTGGAGCAAGGCAGCACTTTGAGATGCAAATTGAGCAGGAATACAAACGACAACATGAGCTGAGCTCTGGGCAACTGAAGTTCTTCTTTTATTATATTTATCTGAACAAGCAGCATTTCTCCACTTAACTCAGGATTAACTATTAACACCTGACTAATTTCCTCCTCATTTCATGCAGTGACATAAATCTGAGTCTGTTTCCTATGGAAGCAGCCAAAACTAACTGAATCTGAACATTGTCTCAAAAAAACACTGGAAGGAAAACTGAAGTGTCTTCGCCGTAACGCTCCAGGTCCAAGTTTGCAGCTCTGCTGGAAAAAGAAATGAACAGAGAAAACAGTTTTACACCCTGACAGATAAATATTATCTTTGCTTTTTTTCCTATTTAAATTGCAATAGTGACATTACTGTATATATAAAATTAAGCTTTAATTTTTGATTTATCAAGTGGATAAAAGTTATTTATACCCAAAAAAATAAAAGCCGAAATTTGCCTAAAAAGTCCAGATAGTGACGTGTAAAGGCTAATCGACCTCTGACCTCTGGTCCTCCAAGCCTGGGTCTGGTTTGGTTTAAATGTGAACCCCAAGCGGACCAGAGACCGCTCCACAAGCAGGAAGTGGACTACAGTGCAGGGCATTCTGGGTAAATCTAACCAAAGCTAACCTGCTAGCCTAGCGCTAGCAGCAGAAATGGCTCCTGGTCTTCAGCCAAAGACTAAAGAGAAATCACTAAACTCTGACGCCTCCATCTTGTTTCATCTGGTGAAACAGGAAGTTGCTCTCAGCGTCTTCAGAGGTTTTAGTGTCGTTTCCTTCAGTGGTTGTTGGTGCAGCGCCCCCACAGGCCAGGAGGGGAACAGGCTGGTTTGGGTCAGAACCACAGCAGCTGGAGGTGGAGCAGAAGTTCTGGTTCCAGTAGAACCGGGTCGACCCGACTGAAGGATGGAAACAGAATCAAAATGTTTTATTTTATGTCCTGAACTGGAGATATTCAAGAATAAATCAGAAACAGTCACTGAGAATCACTGCATTTTTTATAGATGCTATCTGTATTTATATGCATAACATTATTCAAAACTATAAAGACACATAAACAATTAATAATGCGCCATCACGCATTAAAAAATGAAAGCATTCCTGATCGTGGGCGGAGCTGCTAGCGCCACACACTGGTGAAAACCACATTTCACTGAAAGTTACCAGACTGCGTTGATATTGTCATTTTGTCTTTCAGCAGCTGCTTATTGAACCAGTTTCAGTTCTGGTTCTCTGTTCATCCTCAAATAGAAGAGAATGACAGAATCCTAATGCGAGGTCATAAAGTCAAGATGAACTGTTCTGGAAGGAAAGGCCTTTACCTCCGACAGTCATCTGAGACGAAAACAAGACTTTAGCACCTCATTAACATGGCTGTTAAACCAAACGCAACATCTATTTTTAGCTGTAGATTAGTGGGACAACCTTTCAGACGAAGGTCAGGGCAGCAAACAACATCTGTGGCCTTGGAGACGGTCAGGGCCAAACGTTTATTTAACACCCAGACCTGATGTTTCAACCCTTTTATTTTAATTACATTATTACTTATTGCTGGATGTCTGGGGAACTGAAATGGAAACTGAGCGTTGAATGCAGATGAGGCATCAAAAAATGAAAAATGGAAACAGTTACTGTTATTTTATTGATATCTAGGAAGAATAAATCCGACTCCAGAGAAACACCCTCAGCTAATATCCTCTAAATATTCTTAGAAAAACCATAAATCACACTTTTAATCCCCCCAAACAAGTGAGAGCTTGAAATCCTTAAAATCCTTGAAATCCTTGACTTTGCTCATAAAGTCCAACCCAACAGATCGGCCAGAAAACTTAATGTTGTTTGTATTTAATGTTAAAGCATTTAATTTGAGCAGGAAGGTCATTTACTTTAACAAGATCTATTTGCATCGTTTTAATGTAATGAATATTTACGAAACCAGCTGACCAAACGTGCTGGAGTTCACTGTGGTTGCCAGGTAACAGGGCTGGGCTCACTGGGGCTGCTAGGTAACTTATTGCAATAAAGGCTGGCTCCTATTTTATATGTTAAAGTAAGTTATTGAAGTTATTAATCAATGTTTTGTTTTCAGACACTTGGATGTAGAGAAACATTTCACAACATAAAATTTGGTGATATTACTTTGTCCCTCCTGTAGTAGGATATAAAAATAACATCACAAAGCACTATTAATAATAATTGATATCATATTAATAACTCTTCTGTTTTCATCTCCATCTGGTTCTGGAAAAGTTTGAAACTTACCTTCAAAATGCTTGAAAAGTCCTTGAATCACTGTGGGAAAGTGATATATGAAGATATTGTAAAAAAACAGGAATGAAAGCAGAATTAGCTTTATTTTTCACAGATCTCGTGTTCCAGCGTTTTAATGGCTGCTTGGTTTTGGCCCAGCGCTGCCGGAGCTGGACGAGCTGACCATGGAGAGCGTCCTGGTGGAGCTGGAGCGCGTCTGCCAGGAAAAGATGCAGCAGGCCATCGAGACGGAGGAAGGCCTGGGCATCGAGTACGACGAGGACGTGGTGTGTGACGTCTGCCGCTCGCCGGAGGGAGAAGACGGAAACGAGATGGTCTTCTGTGACAAGTGCAATGTCTGCGTCCATCAGGTCAGACTTCAACAAAATCTCCTGCAGTTTGACTGACTGACAGTCAGCATCGGTCTGTATGTTCATCGCTCTGCGATATCGAGACCACAGATTTATATTATTGGTTTGGACATCACCTGTTAGCCTCTGCAGCTAGCGACGCTCCTTCAGCCATTACTGCGCATCGATTTATGTCAACCAGTCAATAAAGTCGAAGCTTTATTTCTTAAGCTATTTCTAGAAAATATGGTCTAAATTAGAGCTTAGAAAATTGCTGATGTTTTGAGATGCGTCGCTAACGATGACTAGCATTGGTTTTAGCTTTTAAGTTGTCAAAACAAGATTCTAAATCTTACATTTATGCCTGATGCATAAAGAAAAAACAGACGCAGTGCTTTGCTACTACACAAGAACAAGGTCAGGAAAAAGTTTGAATTAAAAAATGGCGAGGGAGAGGAAAGTAGCTCAGTTATGCTAGCTTGACGATGAAAATCTTCATGGTCAAACTAGCATAACTTGACTGTTCATCAAGTTATGATGAACAGTCATAACTTGTTCTGTGTTTCGGTTCAGTTTAGATTTAAAAGAAGAGACTAAAACACCAACTTCAGAGTGGAAAAAACAATTTAAGTATGATGCTTCAATTAGCTAATCTGCCGCCGCTGTGTTAGCTTAGCTAATAGCAGCAGGCCCGCCTAACGTCTCGCGCTCTCTGCCAGGCGTGTTACGGCATCCTGAAGGTGCCTCAGGGCAACTGGCTGTGTCGGACCTGCGCTCTGGGGTCCAGCCCAAATGTCTGCTGTGCCCCAAGAGAGGCGGCGCCCTGAAGCCGACGCGCAGTGGAACCAAGTGGGTCCATGTCAGCTGTGCCTTATGGATCCCTGAGGTGAGCCCACAGTGTTTGTGTCACACTGGATTGAAGGTTTACTGCAGATTCTGGTCCCATTTATGTCTGGACTTTGACTAGGCCACTCTAGCACATCTATTAGAATATAGATCCATTTAGAGAACTATATTTTCCTTTTGTGTTACTGGCAGCTGGAGGTCACAGTGTGATGTTTTTGTTTTCATAGGATTATGTATCATTTTCTTTCTTCTTTATAAGTATAAATTACTTACAATAAAATCCATAGTTTCTTTTTGTTTTTTTCATTTTTCTCTTTCTACCAAAAACTGGATGGTAAAAGTTTTCAGTCTGCAGTTTTTGTCTCATCTAAACCTTTTTCTGAAGGACAGTTTGGTTTACAGAGACTTCATAATTCTTTTTGTTGTTTTATTTATTTAACATGCCTTCCAGCTTTAAATGTTTGTCAGAATTTAAAGTTTATCGATCCAGAATCTGTTCTTGCTTTAATCCTGGCATTAATCTGAGTTACAACAGCAGTTATTTTCTCTTGGGATCAATAAAGTATTTTTAAATTTGAATTGAAATAGTCTCAAACCAACAATATTATCAAACATTCAGAACCTGCAGAAAAATCGTTTTAAACATCAACAAGATTTTTTCTCCTTTTCACCATAAAGAATGAAAACGTGTTCAGGTTTAATGTGATAAAATTCTTTTCAGTGCTGCATTTTGAGCAGATTTTGTTCATTTGTAACTTTTAAAATAATTGAAAGCACATAAATAAATGCACATGCTTTCTGTCCTTCACACCTTCAGAAGCTTAAATTAAGTTTAATAACTGATAATAAACTTAACTGCAACAGATTATAATAAAAGCTCTGATTGTTTCTTTTCACCTGAATAGTTTTTTACACAGATAACCTTTTTTCCATGAATGGATTTTCACATTTTATCGTTTTTCTCCTGCCAGCTTTTTTGGTAATTGGATAAAAATCAGGATGTTTAAAGTCTGAGATCTAATCAGATAATCTCATCAAGCATGAGCTGGAAATCCTTCTGCCGAAGCGTTTCACCCAAAAGACTCTGAAAATATTGGCTCTGGCAGCAAAATGCTTCCAGAAGGACGAGTGGATGGAGGGAAGGATGGAGGGAGAGAGAGAGAGACAGAGAGAGAGAGCTGCTTCAGAAACCAGAGGAAGAGGAAGAGGAGTTTCTTTGGAGGGGAAGGAAGTGAGGAAGAGGAGAAGAAACGGCTCTTTCTTTCTTCCTCTGAGTGTTTCTGGTGGAGGTCCGGATCCGAAGCGGCTCTGATTGGACTGACAGAGAGAATAAGATTTAAACTGAGCAGCAACAACTCAACACATTTCACTCAAACTAGGCCTGTCACAGTAAACAAGGAGTCACTTATTACCAGTTCCTATTTTCAGTTTGCCAGTTTAGAGACTTTATCATTCATTTCATTTGTTTTGTTTATTTTGGACATTTAAAATGTTGTATAGTGTTAAATCTTCATTAGAATTTAAAGTTTATTGATCTTCCATTATATTACTGGAAAATGGCCTCAAAACACCAATATGATCGCACATCTTTGAAAAGCATTCGTGGAGCCTCCTGCACAACCTTTGCTGTCTGTTGTTCTGCAGGTGAGCATCAGCTGCCCGGAGAAGATGGAGCCCATCACCAAGGTGTCCCACATCCCCGCCAGCCGCTGGGCTCTGTCCTGCAGCCTGTGTCGAGAACTCACAGGAACCTGCATCCAGGTACCGGAGAACCGCCGCCTCTCTGCCCAGGAGCGGCTCCACCGGGGGGCTGGGGGGGTACAGGGGAGGAGGGGGGGGTCGGAGGCACCTGGGGGGAACGGGGGGGGGTCGGAGGCCCCGGGGGGGACCGGCCACCCTGCTAACGCTCCTCTATATGTTTATAAATGTCAGATGACCAGGAAGAGTGAGGCTCTGTTAGAGAAACATCACGACCTGTGGAGGGATAAAGTACATATATCATATTTATAGAATAACTGAAGGTTCTTCATCGTTTCCTGTTTCTAATAAATAGGAAACGTAGACAGCACACAGCAGAGAAACATTTTTCCACGCGGTGTGAAGGTTGAGGAAAGATTTTAATTGAACAGAATTTGAAATGAGTGAAAACTGAGCAGGACTTTGGTGGTGACATTTGAACAAATATTACAGTTTTAATGACAGTCTGGTTATGATTTTGTAATGTTGTGTTTTTATTACTTAAAGCACTTTGAACTGCTGCATAACCCACCAGTGGAAGTAGATACTTTTAATCAATATTGAGGAATTATTGACTTCAAGCAGAGTCTTACTTTTTTATTTCTAGTGCATTAAGACATTTGCACTAGAAAACAGAGAAAAACACTTGGTAACAAATCTCTAGTTGAACATGATTCATTCAATTCAAATGGTTTTTATTGCTTCCCTTAAACAAACGCAGTTAGTTCATGTTCACCTGCCTGTCGTCCAGGTGAGCCCCTGGCTGTGTGTGTGTGTGTGTGTGTGGTGTGTGTGTGTGTGTGTGTGTGTGTGTGTGTGTGTGTGTGTGTGGTGTGTGTGTGTGTGGTGTGTATGTGTGTGTGTATGTGTGTGCGTGCGTGTGTGCGTGCGTGTGTGTGCGTGCATGCGCGTGTGTGTGTGTGTGTGTGCGTGCGTGCGCGTGTGTGTGTGTGTTCTGGAAGGATTCTCACACTCACTGTTTGTGCAGCCATGGGAGTGTTTGCTTTGACCGTATTGATGCTGTAGATTAACTGTGAGCCTTTGAGCCAGATCTGCCCACAGGGAGGGAATCTCACTCTCATGTTTCCGTAGCTGGAGGCAGATGAACACACACACACACACACACACAGACCCACACACTCACACACAGCAAAGATGCTGATGCTGCACAGCAGCGCGATGGAGAGAATTTTCCTCATTAAATGTTTCAGAATTGATTATTTTTCTTTCTCTTCTGAATAACCCGCCATTAAAAATACTAAATGTTTTCTGCATCATCATTTTGTTGGTTATGTTTCATCTTCAACTGTATAAAATGGTTTGGTTTGCATCAGTCAGGTTTATTTGTGTTGCACATTTCAGCAAGCAGGCAGTTCAAAGTGAAAACACCAAACAGTCCAACATTGTTACATTTTGCCATCAATATGCATCAAAATGTTTTTCATTTGCTTTGGTTCAGAAGCAGCAGCAGCTGCTCTGGAGTTAGAGGAGCTCAGTGTTTCGGCTGCTTTGCAGTTTTCTGGAAGTTTGATCCAGATGAACTGCAGCAGACAGTAAACAGGATTTACAACAGATCTCTGAATGTTTTACTTCTTTATTCTCTTTTTAATACATTGTTTCAAGTTTATCACAAAAGTTTTTCATTCTGTCTTCATTGTTCATTTCACAATAAATTAATAATTTCATCTTTTATCTGTCTTTGACCAGAAGATATTTTAAATATCCAAATAAAAACATAACTGACAACAATAAATATTTGATGACAAACAAAACTGTAATGTTAGTCCTGTAGTACCAGAAAGGACGCCACGTCTTTTAAAGTTGACTCTTTTATTAATTAACTTCAGCAACACTCATGTTAACTTGATCCTGTCTGACTTCCTCATGTGCCAACCTGCTTGCATCACCACCTGCTGGTGCTGCCTATCATTACAAAAACTGCACTTAAAAAAATATTAATGATCAGAATGGAAATTAGTGAGTTGATTTTAATTTATCGGGCGACGCCAACTTTTAGATGTTCCTAGTTCAACACACCTGAGTCACATTATGAGGTCATTAGTAGGACCACTGCTGCGTTAGCTTAGCTAATAGCAACGCTAGCTAATCTACTGCTGCTGCGTTAGCTTAGCTAATAGCAACGCTAGCTAATCTACTGCTGCTGCGTTAGCTTAGCTAATAGTAACGCTAGCTAATCTACTGCTGCTGCATTAGCTTAGCTAATAGTAACGCTAGCTAATCTACTGCTGCTGCGTTAGCTTAGCTAATAGTAACGCTAGCTAATCTACTGCTGCTGCATTAGCTTAGCTAATAGTAACGCTAGCTAATCTACTGCTGCTGCGTTAGCTTAGCTAATAGCAGCGCTAGCTAATCTACTGCTGCTGTGTTAGCTTAGCTAATAGCAGCGCTAGCTAATCTACCGCTCCTGTGTTAGCGTAGCTAATAGCAGCACTAGCTAATCTACTGCTGCTGTGTTAGCTTAGCTAATAGCAGCGCTAGCTAATCTACTGCTCCTGTGTTAGCTTAGCTAATAGCAGCACTAGCTAATCTACTGCTGCTGTGTTAGCTTAGCTAATAGCAGCAATAGATAATCTACCGCTCCTGCGTTAGCTTAGCTAATAGCAGTGCTAGCTAATCTATCACACTGATCACTTAATAATTGCAAAACAAAAATCAAACCTGAAAACGTAAACCTGTAACATGTTGTGTTGTAATCTGGGGAATGTTTGAGTGTTTTTTTGGTGACATGTAAATGATTGATTGATTGATTGATTGATTATAAATGGTCCCACTAAGACATTAGTGCTGTCAGTGATAAAACAGCTCCAGTCCTTCTAGTGAAAATGTCTCGTCGGCCCGCAGTGCTCCACGCCGTCCTGCATCGTGGCCTTCCATGTGACCTGCGCCTTCGACCGCGGCCTGGAGATGAAAACCATCCTGGCCGAAAACGACGAGGTCCGCTTCAAGTCCTTCTGCCGGGACCACAGCTCGGCCGCCAGCGGCATCAACGGAGCGGCCAGGTCCGAGCAGCACCACGAGCCCGACGGCGAACCGGAGCAGAGCCGGACGTCCCACCCGGTGTCTGCGTCGGAGCGGGCCGAGCGGGACCAGCTGGAGCGGGAGAAGGTGAGCCAGAGGAAGCAGAAGCTCCAGGAGCTGGAGGACGAATTTTACCGACTGGTGGAGCCGAGCGACGTGGCCCAACACCTGGAGCTGCCGCTGCTGCAGGTAGGTGATGCTCAGGTAGGCCCTGATCCTTACCCAGGTAGGCCCTGACCCTGGTAGGCCTTTCCCCTTACCCTGGTAGGCCCTGACCCTGGTAGGCCTTTCCCCTTACCCTGGTAGGCCCTGACCCTGGTAGGCCCTGACCCAGGTAGGCCCTGGTAGGCTCTGACCCTGACCCAGGTAGGCTCTGACCCTGACCCTGGTAGGCCCTGACCCAGGTAGGCCCTGGTAGGCTCTGACCCTGACCCAGGTAGGCTCTGACCCTGACCCTGGTAGGCTCTGACCCTGACCCTGGTAGGCCCTGACCCAGGTAGGCTCTGACCCTGGTAGGCCTTTCCCCTTACCCTGGTAGGCCCTGACCCAGGTAGGCCCTGGTAGGCTCTGACCCAGGTAGGCCCTGACCCAGGTAGGCCCTGGTAGGCTCAGAGCCCAGGTAGGCTCTGACCCTGGTTGGCCCTGACCCAGGTAGGCCCTGACCCAGGTAGGCTCTGACCCTGGTAGGCCCTGACCCAGGTAGGCCCTGACCCTGGTAGGCTCTGACCCAGGTAGGCCCTGACCCAGGTAGGCCCTGACCCAGGTAGGCCCTGACCCAGGTAGGCCCTGACCCTGGTAGGCTCTGACCCAGGTAGGCCCTGACCCAGGTAGGCCCTGACCCAGGTAGGCTCTGACCCTGGTAGGCCCTGACCCAGGTAGGCCCTGACCCTGGTAGGCTCTGACCCAGGTAGGCCCTGACCCAGGTAGGCCCTGGTAGGCTCTGACCCTGACCCAGGTAGGCTCTGACCCTGGTTGGCCCTGACCCAGGTAGGCCCTGACCCAGGTAGGCTCTGACCCTGGTAGGCCCTGACCCAGGTAGGCCCTGACCCTGGTAGGCTCTGACCCAGGTAGGCCCTGACCCAGGTAGGCCCTGACCCAGGTAGGCCCTGGTAGGCTCTGACCCTGACCCAGGTAGGCTCTGACCCTGACCCAGGTAGGCCCTGACCCAGGTAGGCCCTGACCCAGGTAGGCTCTGACTGACTGCAGAGAGACATTTTACTGGACAGAGCAAAACAAGGACATTTCTGAGCTCCAACAGCTGAACATTAAAAAACTTTGGTTACTTTTTTACTTTTAAAAATTTGAAAAAGTGCTAAAGTTTCTAATTTTCGTGTATTTTCTGCATAATGTCTGAGCTTCAGCTCAAAGTTTTTGTCTTTTGTGGGAAACCAACTAATTTCTTTTCTCCAGTTCGCTGCCATCATTTAGTGTTCTGCAGCCAAACGCACCAAGAGAAGTAAAACCCGTACATTTAATTTGCAGGTGGATTTATTGTATCAGTTCTGGAAGCTGAAGCGGAAAGCAAACTTCAATCAGCCTCTGGTGGCGCTGAAGAGAGACGAGGTGGACAACCTGGCCCAGCAGGAGCAGGACGTCCTCTACAGGAGACTCAAACTCTTCACACACCTGCGCCAGGACCTGGAGAGGGTGAGTGGCACAAACAGGGAACCGTTCCCACTGCAGGGAACGCTGCAGCTGCAGTTTATTCTGAAAGGTTCACCTGCTGTTCACCTGCTTCCTGGTTCCACCATGTTGAGTTTTTTTGTTTTTGTTGGAAACCAGAAGACGAAACTCGCTGCTGTTTCAGTTTCTCTGACGCTGTGATAAATAATCCAGTAAGTCTTGAAGTAACTTGGCAAAGTTTCTGGGTTTGGTGGTTGGAAAACCTGAGACTGTTGGTGTGATTGTTTAAAACGAAGGTGAAGGGAGAGTTGTCAGGTCAGGGACTGGACACATAAAAACGTCTGCAAAGCTTCTGAAACATTAAATTAATCGTGAAATAATTGCTACCTAATATAGTAAGAGATTAATCCTTAATTGGGGTATTTGCTAAAAAGAAAAAACATTGAAAGGAGTAATTAGGTTGAAACAATATAAAAAATCTAAACATTTTGCATTTCAGATCAAATGTCTGTAAATGTGTTCTAATATTGCATCAAAAGGCCTTAGTAGTTACATGGAAAATATGTCAAATGTGGCGATTTCTAATCCAATTGATTGTCAGAACAATCGATTGATCGATTACCAAAGTGATAGTAGTCTCATTGTCTAAAAGTTTCTAACTATGAACCAGTTTTTAATTTTAATCACCAGATAAATATATCTGGATAAATCCCAGCCATTTGTCCCTCAGCAGGCTAATGCTAACAAATAGCTAATGCTCAAGCTAATGTTTTAGCATTAGCTTGAGCATGAAAACAGGAAGCAGGTTCAGTCTGGTGCCCGCGGTTCCCCGTCACCCAGTTTCTCAGGTAAAGAAGGAAAACCTGGTTGGATCTGCAGCTTTTTAACTGAACTCATTTCTTTTGCTCATTCAGGAAATCTGAAATGCTTTTTTCTCCTGGAAACCTTCCGCCAACCAACCTGATTTCTCTCATCAGGCTGCAGACTAAACATTCTGCTTTCTGTTTAATATTTCTTCCTCACGTCTCTGTTTTCATGCAGCCCATTGGCCCGATCAGAACCGGTTCGGTTTAACTCGGCTGATTCAATTTGGCTCGCAGTGAGGCGACCATCTGGCAATTAGGCGGCAGCGTTTCAACCAGATGACTTAAAATTCTGCAGCAAGCTGAAACATAATCGATTTGTGTTTTCATCTCCTCTCTGCTGGGCAGAAACGCTGACCCCCAGCAAGGAAACATTAATAAAACCTCTGGAAACACATTTATGGCTTTATTCAGGTACCTGAACAAATCCTTGAAGATGTTTGAACTTCAAGGTTTGGAAAGTCTTTGATTTCTGTTTGAAGTCCTTGAAAGTCCTTAATATTCAAACAGCACAGATTGATGATAAACATTTGATTTAAGACGATATTTAAAGATGATGAACATTTTACACAAGTTAATTCAGGCCAAACTTCTCTTGTTTCAGTTTTGTCATAATTACCTGAATTATTTCTATTTGCTAAATGCCAGAAACTTAAAACTTTTGTTCTCACTGTTTGGAGGCCTTTCTGTTTATGACTGGAAGAGATGGAAACAGAAGTTTATGATGCGTTTTGTACCCTAAAGAAAAAGATTTAAAAGTTCAGAAATCTCACTAATTAGATTTTAACACAATGTTAAAAGTTTACATTGCAGCAGAAACACGTTCAGTTTGAAAACTTTTTGTGAGGAAAAGCAAAAGACAAACATGAAACATTACATTTAGCTAACCTTCTCCCTGCTGCAGAAAGTAGAATCATATATGAAGACATTAATAAATGATAGTGAACTGAAACAGTTTCTGTTTTTTCTCCAAACTGCTGGAAAAGTTTGAAATTTACCTTAAAAACTCCTGAATTTTACTTTGTGAACAGGAACCTTTTGTTTTTGGTTTCCTGAGGTTGAGTGTGTGTGTGTGTGTGTGTGTGTGTGTGTGTGTGTGTGTGTGTGTGTGTGTGTGTGTGTGTGTGTGTGTGTGTGTGTGTGTGCGCGTGTGTGTGCGCGTGCGTGTGTGTGTGTGTGTGTGTGTGTGTGTGTGTGTGTGTGTGTGTGTGTTAAGGAAGTTTCTTTTTGGGGGCGATTTGCAGCGATCAACTGACCTGACCTGCATGTTTCAGAAGATGTCGTGGGAACCAGAGCGCCCGGGGGAAAACCCACGCAAACACGGGGAGACCATACAAACTCCACACAGAGGGTCTCTGTGAAGACGCAGCGCTAACCGCTGCGCCACCGTGCTGCCCACGTTTTTTCAATTGGGTGGGGAAGGCTTGGTTAGGCTTGTAAGGGTGTGTGTGTGTGTGTGTGTGTGTGTGTGTGTGTGTGTGTGTGTGTGTGTGTGTGTGTGTGTGTAGTACTTTCAGGTCTTCAATTTAATTCATAATGTTCTTAAAAACTCTTAAGTTTGAGTTGGTGAAACCTGCAGAAATCCTAATCAGAGTATTGATGGCAGATTAACAATAATCTCCTACATGTTACTGTACTTTACCAATCAACATAATTAGAATAAAATCTTTAATAATGATAATTTATAATCATTTCTGGGCCAGGCCGGCTCAAGCGGCTCCGGCTGCATCGGGTCTCGGTGCTGCTGGCGGGATCGATCTGGACTCGGCCGCGTTTTGTCCCAACGAGTCGACGGCTCACCGCTGGCTGTCGATAAGCTGAACCAACTTCCTTTCTGTTAGGGTTAACACCTGTTAAACATACATTAACAAAGAGAAAAGACAAAAGAGTTCGATTCTTTTTCACTGGCGAGGAGAACGGACAGAGATGTGCTTCAGTTACAATCTCCTGCCGCTCTGAAGCACATTCTGTCTGCTCCTCTATGTTATTGTTTCTAGGATCCCTAATCACAAGGACGCTGCAGCTCTAGAGGGAGGGGAAAACAGCTACAGCGTCAAATGTTATTCACTAACTAACACACAATCATTCTGTACTAGATAATGTCCTTCCAGGCACAAAGATTAATAAAATATGTAGTGATCAATGATGGTTTTATTGGAGGCCAGCAACTCAACCGAAGCAGAGCTCTTCACCAAGAGGTAAACCTGCAGGAAGATTTTGTTTCTGCTCTCTGTCAGTGAGGCCTTCTGAGAAAGGAATCAGAGTAAATCAACAATACAAGAAACATTCTTAATTCTATAATGAGATTAACTTTAAGGAAAGCATCAATTAAAGATACATTATAAAGATCAATGAGAATAACAAATAATTGATTAATAATATCACAATTTCTCCAACACTTTCACTTCCTCCGTCTTTTTCAGGCCACGTTCTTTAACTTTGCCTGTTTCTGTCACTGGGCTGTTTAAGGCAGAAGAAACAAATAAAAACTCTTTCATACTCTAATAATCTCAGAAATTAGGTTTCAAAGTTTTGACTCTTCAAACTCAGAAATGTCCTTGTTTTGGTGTTGATATTTTTGGCCTTCCTTCAGTGGCCCACCATGCTTCTCACCAGCTCCTGGTCTTTATTTAGTAAAATGTTTTTCAGATCAGTCTTCTGCTGTTGTGTTTGTGTGGGAAGAAAATATTCCAGTTTTCTGTCGAATTGAAAAATCTTCTCCATGCCTCCATCCCGGGACGCCGACCCGATCGGAACCGTCCGTCCTGCTGCCGTTGTGAATAAATGCGTGTCGTGCCGGAGGATCCGGGGGGCTAACGGCGGGCGGATTATCTCCGTCCTCCTCCTCTTTGAAGTGCTGCCAGTGGAACGAATTGCACCGTGCGCTCCCTGATGCGCTGCTGAGCTCCCTCCATTTCTGCTCTCCCCTCCTGAGCGCTGCCAGAAAAAACTCTTGCTCCTTGTCAATATCACCACATTATTCATCCCATCAGTATGCAACAGGTGAAAGCCGTGAGAAGCACAGAGATTGGCCAGAGAAAGCTGCTTTTCTTATTATCTTTCTGCTCCGCGGGGAGAAACGTGCTGCAACTGGGCGTCACGCGGGAAAGCGCTGCTTGCTAACCAGGGCTAGCGTTGATTGTAGCTCTTAAGTTGCCAACATCATGTAGTAAATCTTAAATTTTTGCCTAATATAAAAAAGAAAAAGTGATGCAGAGCTTTGCTAATAATTGCCAAAAATACAACAACCAGAGAATCAGATCAGGAAAAACGTTTTCGTTAAAAAAAAAGATCTGGGCGACAGGGAGCAGGTCAGTTATGCTAGCTTGACTATGACAACCTTGGCGTGTAGACGGTGCTCTGGAATTTGGTCTATTTTGGTTGAGTTTAAAAAAAATGAAAAGGCAACAACTCTGACAGTCGAGCAGGACTTTAAATGAGCTAATCTACCACCGCTCTGTTAGCTTAGCTAATAGCAGCAGTAGCTAATCCACTGTTAGCTAATAGCAGCAGTAGCTATTAGCAGCTGTGTTAGCTTAGCTAATAGCAGCAGTAGCTAATCAGCCGCAGCGATCACTTATTAATAATCACAAAATAACATCAAGCTTGAAAAAATAAAACTGCAATCCATTGAATGTCCCGTTTTTTGGGTGGAAATATTTGAGTTTTTTTTTTTTTTTTTTTTTTTTGGTGTTGAAGCCTGAAGCGTAAAAATGTGTTGTTGTCGATTGGCATGGCAACCAGTCTGTGTGTAGCATGCTAGCGGTTTAGAGATGAATTTGAACAGGTTTTCTGTATCATTTTTCCGTTTGCTGCGCCGCACTCACCCAAAGCATAAACATGTAAAAGTTTCAACTTTTGGTGTTTAAATTACTTTTAGATTACTAATTTCTAAAGGAACATGAACACCTTTGGGTCTCATACTGTAGATATTTGTAGACAAATTCTGAGCAAAACAATGAAATGACTTTCCAAAGACGATGGTTTTCCTCCAACAGAACGATGGTTCACTTGGTGTCAGAACAATTCAGCCCAAAGCAGCAAATCAGAGCCAAACGTGTCAAATACTGAAGACCAGCGTGAGAATATTAAACATCAGCTTTGATGTGTTTTGTTGGACTGGGAAGAAAAATGTGTTTATATTCCTGAGAGGTATGTAATAACCAGCCAAGAGGTTTATTGACTGAGGTTTAATTTTGCAGTGAATGCAGAAATAATGAAAATCTAACTTGTGTTTGTATGAAGTCAGAGAGGGCAATAAATACAGTCAATACCTTCAATACGTTTTTGCTCCATTTCCAGGTTGGTGGAGCTAAAGTGAAGCTACAGTATTCACTTTGAGAATCACATTGAAAGTTTCTCACAAATACACTTATTGCTGTCGTTTATTGCATTTTTACAGAGAACCAACATTTTGCACTGATTTAGATTATATGTGGTGCAGGCCTTAAAACGCCTTAAATTCATTTTAAAAATGTGAGTTGACCTTAAATACGTGTCTCATATTTTCTCATGCTAAACTATTTAATCTTATATATTTAGTTTTTCTGTCATGCAAAAGTTTGATTTGCATTGTTATTGCGTTCTGTGATTCCAGGCTGTTGAGGCTACCGCTAACTAACCGCTAATACACCTTGCTAACTAGCTAGCTTCTCCATGTCTATCATGTGCAAATAGAGCTGCATCATTGTCACTGGATATCTCCTGTTGCTAACCCAGACATCCTTAAAAAGCACTTAAATTAACACAATTGTATTAAATTCAGTTTAAATTGGCCTTAAAATCACAGGTCTTACATTTCATTGTCTCTCCATTGGGTTCAGTTGATCAGTAACTAGCTGCTAATTCACCTTTGTGAGCTCGCCTGAACCCTAATGGCCGACTCTTCTTTCCCTCGCCGGGCGAGGTACCGATACCGGTACCGATATACCGATACAGATACTGGTACCGGTATACCAGTACCGATATGCCGGTACCAATATACCGGTACCTATACTGGTACCGATACCAATACTGGTACCGAGATACTGATACCGGCACCGATATACCGGCACCGCTCTGTGTCCGCCCCTCTGCTCTTTTTCAATAAATACTTTTCATCAAACTGGACCCGGCATGAGATGAAACGTAAAATTGTTTCAGATAATCAGGTTTTTTCTCAACTCCCTTTTTCCTATTTTGACGTCTAAGAAACGGTAAAAACCAGAGGAAAAACGCTGTTATGAAGTATAAAAGAGGTAATTAAGGAATCCAGTGAGACAGAGGAAGAAAATATGCGTTAAGCTGTAAGATGGCTGTTTGGAAGCAGCAGGTAATCTCTGTTGGTACGTGTTCAGAGGGAAGAAAGCTGCTGCAGCCTTGGCAGCAGGTTACAATTTCACAGCTTGTTTGCTTTCCACTAAACTCCCCTGGTGCTTCTGTTCGAAGAGAACAGAGAAGAAGTCTGGAGGCCAAGCGAGACCGTCTGGAAAACTTCAGCTTGTTCAAGCTGGAGGTGGAAAAACAGGAGATAAAGTTCATTAAAATACATCTGGGAGCCAAAAGGACCAGAAATAAAAACATTTTCCTACTTTGTCGAACAGTTAGTCAGGATTAGTGAACTTCCACTGATTCCTGTCGGGTTCTGAAAAGTTTATTTATTTTTATCAATAATCAATATTTCAGTTAATCAAATGATAAATGAAAACCAGCTCAATAGTTTCTATTTGCAGAAAACTCCAGGTTTCAGTCTGGACTCAACCAGCCTTTCACTGAAGGATTATTCTGTTCAGTTCATTTTTATTTGTTGTTTTATTTATTTTGCATATTTAAAATGTTTCTGGTTTCAGTGTTGAATATTCATTAGAATTTAGAGTTTGTTGATCTTGGAGAATTATTATTATTTTACTGGAAAATTGTCTCAAAACAACAATATCATCATTTATTGCAGAAACTTCTGGGACAGTTTTGCAACATTTATCTTGGCATTCCTGGTTCACGTTTTGCTCAGGAACATTTATAAGGTTTGAAACGACTGAATGTCGTCCGTCAATAATTCCTTAATTTTGGTGACAAAGTTCCAGTTGTTTAATTTACAACACAGGAAAAGGCCTCGTTATAAATGAAATAATCTGTAATAATCTAATAGACAGATTATTATTGACTGAAAAGCGGCTCCTGCCTGTTGCTGAAACGTTACTGTAAGTTAGTTTTGTCTTACATCAAGTGAACTAAGTTATTTGTTGTAGGAAGTGAAACATGTCTGGTAAATATTGAGTGTTTCTGCAGTGAATGTAGGAACAAAAGGAGCAGTGGAGAGTCGCTTTTTAAGGAGCCATGAATTCATTCCAAGAATAAAAATGCACCAGAAGTTAGAGTTTCTCTGTCTTTGCCAGCTGGCTCTAAGAACCGTCAGAATTTGTCATTCGGATCATCTTTGCCGGTTTTTTCCGTGCGTGCTGGAGCAAACCCGTCGACCCGGTGGTTGTACGCTCGCCCGGCCGCTCGCCTGGCATCGGACCGTTTCTGCTGTTACGTAACGCGAGCCGGGGTCAGAAAGAGGACGGCGGTTTGGATCCGCCACACTGACGCTTCACCTAAATGCCGGCTCAGCTTTAAACCCGCGGTGTGAACCAGATGATCTCCGCCGGCTGCGGTTCTTCCACGCAGCGCAGCTGAGGAGCCGGTCGTCACCGCGGCCCAGACGGGCGCAGCCTGTTGGAGCGGATTCAGCCCGGCTCGCAGGCCGTCCTCTTACGGCTGCTACTCCTTTCCATGATGCTTCGAGTTGCTCTCACAAGTCCAAGACCAGTTGTTCTTTTCGACTCCTGTGTCTCGACATTCAACAGGCGGACTGATGGTTTCAGCAGCCGTCCAGGTCTCTGTCGTTCGCTCAGGACTGACCGGGAAGTCGGATCAGATTCTCTCCAGATGTGAGGCGAAGTCATGTGACATCCTGAGGGACGCAGTCTGTGCTCTGCATAATCAGCTGTTTTCTAAATAAACTTGCTCTCGTACAGTGAGAGCTCACAGCCTCTCCGCCGCAGGAGTGGAGCAAATGTTCATGTCTGCAGGTGGATTCTCCAGAGATTCTCCCCACATGTTGGAAAACCTCAGGATTATTGCAGTACAAGATATATAGAGCTGAAAAATCCTCCGGCGGAACAGCGACTGCTTCGTCTCTGCAAATAAAAAGGTACCTTGCTGGAACTTCCCCAAACGCTGAAGCTCTGACGCCGATTTATAAAGTCCTGAATCTGTAAAGCACTAAATAATGTCCAGATAAATGCTTTGCTCCAAATCCTTTTCACATTTTGCCAGGAGACCAACAAGAAGCTGTTCACAGATGCCTGGCTTCGAGATGCTCGGGCTGAACAATTAATCGGTCTAATCACAATTAGTCCACTAATTTAGTCATCATTTAAGTGTTAACTAGAGGCTACAGACTGAATGCATGCAGTTTGCTGACAGAGCAGTAAATTTATACATTCTGGATTTCAGATTAAAATAAAAAAAACTTTGGCTGTAAACATGTTCCTTCCTTTCAGTCTGAGCGGTTTTAGGGTCTCTGTCGCTTTAAATCAAACTAACAAGCTGCTGCTGGCCACGCCCCCAACTCAGTGTTTACACTCACGAAAATGGCTGCAAACAGATGTACAACAACACAACTGTACATCGCTGAAAAGCATTAGACGAGCCTGCTGCACAACCAACCGGACTGCAGCAAGTGGTTTCTGGATGGCGAGTCGAGAACAAAACTCTTTCAGCAGCCATTGTACAGAGGGAAAAACAGCTGACCAGATGCTGAAGGTCAGCTGGGGTTGCTGGGTAACAGCACAGTCTTTTTGAAACTGCTCATTTTCCAGACACCAAGAAACTTTTTTAAGCACTTGTGCCGTTTTCAGAAGCAGTTTAGATACAAATTAAACATTACAAGTTGAGTTATTTTTCTAGAAGTCTTGCAGCGTTTGTGGCTCTAGAAAAGTTTTATGTCGTCGGACTGAGAGCTAAACGGTTTCAGACGTTACATGAAACAAAATGTGAAAACGAACATTTATGCAAAACTCCGTATGTTTAATTGAAGTAAAAACAAGACGAAGCTGTTTGAAGTGTTCCTGAACTCCAGGTCTCACCTGCAGGCCTCAGCCTGCTTCTTTGTAGAAGTCAATCTGCAGTTTAAATGATTAAACTTCACCTGACTTCAAAATGTTACTGGAGAAGCGAGAACGCTCCTGTTCTGCCGTCTTTGATCTGCTTTCTCGTCTCGCTGCCTCGGCCTGCGGGAGCTGAAGGCGAGAACAGGCTTTGCTGCTTCGATTAGCCTGCAGCTCCGTTTGCTCTGCCGGGCGCCGCCTGTTGAGAACCTCTGCTCTTCAATGCTGGTGGAACCGAACCCTGAGGCCACAAAATGCACGGAGCGCTGATCCTTTGGCTCTCGCCTTTGATATTGCTGTGCCACAAGGTCACAGAGCTGCCTTCAGGTTACAAGGACAGATCACAAACGCCTAATTATGCCACTCGGAGAACAGAGGAGATCTGGCTCATAGAGCAAACTTGGTTTTGTGAGATGGAGTTCATATATCATTATTATTCATTTACATCTGGAAAGTTCTCGCAGCACTAGAGGGCAAAAAGCCGTGTCGCCTTTTCAAATTGAACTGAAACACTGAATTCTGCAGCACATCTACATGTTCAGGCTGTCAAAGTCAAGCTAGCATTACTGAGCTACTTCCTGTCACTCGCTAGTTCTTTCCAATTAAAACGTTTCCTGACCTTGTGGTTCTTTTATTGGTCAGGTGTACGTTAAAGATTTAGTGTGTTATGTTCACAGTTGGCCCTCATCCTCTCATCTTAGCATTTGACCACGCCCCTAATAGTCTCGTGGCTCCGCCCACTTTGACCATCAGACGCCTGTAAGTTATTGTTTGTAAAGCCTTATGTTTTTATCCTTTGAGTGAATTTCTCCATCTTTTAAAAATGAAAAACTGAATCAGAACCAGGTGACGTTTGAACCGTCCAGCGAAATAAATGATACCGATCCACCAGCTGCTTCTCAACACGGGCTTTTCCTCCTCTTAAAAAATACATTCAGATTAGAAATACTTTAACATCTTTTTACTCAAATAAACGTAAAAATATCCATCCAAGAAATTACCTGTATAAGAAAGTCTAGAACTGAGTAACTGATCAAATGAATCATTTAATAATTAAAAATACGTCATCAGAATCAGTTTCTCAATGAAAATCTTCTGAACTTTAAGGTTTGAGTTTGAAGGATTTCTGGTTAAAATGTTACACAAATATAAAATACAGACATTTACTCATGTAGAAGCAAAAAGTACAGCGTAGTAAAAATGCACTGAAAGTAACGACCAAACGAATCCAGTTTTCCTGATCCTGCAGGATTTCAGGAGGTTCCTCTATAGAGTCGTCATCCTTCAGAAAAGCTTCTGTCTCCTTTTCTTCTTGTATTCTGAGTCACGGTGATATTTTCTGACATTTCCTTCCCACCAGCCTGTGTTTGTGTGAAAGGGCAAAGCGGCCCTCATTTCATCCAGACGGAGCTGGACGGCCGATCCGCTTGGCGCCGCAGCTGCAGCAGCGCCGCCGCAGCTGCGCCGCTGCAGCAGCGCCGCAGCTCGTTCTCCAGCTCAGTCTCACATCACTCTGCGGTCCATTTCACCAACTTCTTCTTCAAATCTGAATTTGTTAAACAGAATACTTCAGGATTCTTTCATGTCCCACTAACCCCCCTTGCAATCCTGCTGCCCCTCTGATATGAAATAAATATGAGGCAGGAGAGGCATAAATATTTATAGCTGCTCCGGCTCTATAATTCTGTACGGCTGTGTCTTGTACTGTGTGTGCGTGCAAACAGGAATGCGTGTGTGTGTGTGTGTGTGTGTGTGTGTGTGGTGTGTGTGTGTGTGTGTGTGTGTGTGTGTGTGTGTGTGTGTGGTACATATTTTCAGACCCTTGGCCGGTGCAGGTGCCAAGGCTGCTGCAGAGATAAATAATTCACTGGAAGTTAAACCTTGAATTTACATCACTTTGAAAAGACAATAGGAGCAACATGAACACACACACACACACACACAGAAAGTAATACACACACAAAGAAACTAACACACACAGAAACTAACACACACACAGAAGCTAATACACACACAAACACACACACACAGAAAGTAATACACACACACAGAAAGTAATACACACAGAAACTAACACACACACAGAAGCTAATACACACACAGAAACTAACACACACACAGAAGCTAATACACACACATATACACACACACAGAAACTAATACACACACACACAGAAAGTAATACACACACACACACAGAAAGTAATACACACACACACACAAAGAAACTAATACACACACAAAAGCTAATACACACACAAACACACACACACAGAAACTAATACACACACACACAGAAACTAATACACACACACACACACACACAGAAACTAATACACACACACACACAGAAACTAATACACACACACACAGAAGCTAATACACACACACACAGAAACTAATACACACACAAACACACACACAGAAGCTAATACACACACACACACACACACACAGAAGCTAATACACACACACACACACACACAGAAGCTAATACACACACATGTTCGGCACAGATGGCCTGCCATACAATAATCATGCATGGAAAACTGATATGTGTGACATAAATACGTCTAGCAAAATATCATTACGTTGCTCTAAAGTTGCAACTTCAAGTTGATCTGTTTTGGATTTTATTGTTTTGATGCGTTTCTGTTTATTAACCATTTACTGACCAGTTTGTAACTTTTTGGAGCTGTCACCATGTTGTAAAAGTTTATGAAAGAAATCAAAAATGAATCTCCCAGAAAACAACCAATCAGAGCCAGGAGGCGGGTCTTAGCGCTGTCAATCACTCTCCCTCGTCTCCCTACCCTCTTGCAGCTAGCACAGCAGAATGCTAATGCTAGTTAGCTTAGCCACTGGGGGTGGCAGATGAAAGGTTTTAATGTAAGGGTACTCAGCAGGTGGTTGCTAGGCAACCACATGTTGCCCACCCGGTTGTTGCTAGGTAACAAAGAGTGAGTGAGTCGCGCTGCGTTTGCGCTGCAGGCTGAAGTGACCGTTTGCTTGCCGTAACGTGACCCGGATCTTCCATGACAGTGAACAGAACGGTCCGATTGTTTTCGGATGCGACCCGGCAGCTTGGGCATTCCATATGTATCCCATTCAAATGTGCCCACATGCGCCCTCTACTGGACATGCGGGGCGCTGTCAGCTCGTTTCCCTTCACACTGCACAACATTTATCTGACTTGGGTCACTGCAGGCTGCAGTTAGCTTAGCTTGCTGAGCGGCAAAGGCCTTTCCTCTGCCTACATCTCCCAGAATGCTGTGCAGTTAAATATTCTGTTCACTGATATTGATCATATTTATTGTTATTGATTTATTGCCTCCCTTTCTCCAAGAAGTTTCCTGCCAGATCAATAGATCCATCAAATTGTTGCCGTTTGGTGAAATTCGGGATCAGAATCAATTTCCACTCTCAGTTTTTATTGAACATTATAAGTGCAGCGTTTAATCGTTGTCCAAACTGTGAGGGTTTCAGCCAGTGACATCTACATGTTAACATTGTCATAGTCAAGCTAGCATAATTGAGCTATCTCCCTCTCATTTCTAAGATTTTAATCAAACTTTTTGCTGTTAGTAGCAAAGCTCTGCATCCATCTTTCTTTCATATATCAGGCGTACATTTAAGATTTAGCGCGTTATGTTCACAACCTAACAGCTAAAACCAAAGCTAGTTATTGTTAGCGAGCTGTTTTATGGCGTCCAGCAGAAGCCGGGCCGGATCTATATGGCACCAGTTAGCTTCAGCTAGCTCTCCGGGACAAAACACGATTTTTTATAATTGTCTGAGATGAACCTTCAGGCATTTGGGAGGAACTTTGTTCATCTTTTGGTATTTTTTCCTCATTTGTTCTGACATGTTTCCTTAAAACGTCCACATGTGTCTCCATTTGACTCAAGCGTTGTGAATGAACCAGAAGCTTCAAAGCGTCGGCGTCATCCGGGTTTTCCCTAATAACGGAACGCTGTAGTAATCTTCAAAGTTTTAATAAAATCGCTCGTATTATTCTGGGATTTAGCAAATGGAAGCATCTGGTTTCAGATGTTCAGCAGCTCCACTTATTATTTTCCTTACTAATCACTTTCAGAAAATGCAGCCCAGGTTTTAAGAGAAATAAAAGGGTAACTTCATTATTAGTGTACTTAATATTAAGTCTCCTTATTGAAATTCAGATTACAGTGTGGAGGAGTTTTGTGCAAACCTCACCTGATTGCAGAGAAAGAATTTTGTTCTCGTCTTGCACAACAAACGGTTCTGTGAAGCAGCGAGTCTGGAACCTTCCAGATGCTCATACAAGCCTCTTCTTTAATCCTGTCAGGGTTTACGCGTTCTGCATGCAGGCAGCCAATCCACGCCGTCTGGTTTCATTGTCAAGTGAGCTTTTTGGAGACAA